>NW_017673735.1:16319-122342 GCF_001879085.1 Nicotiana attenuata
CACTGGGCATTGTTGTTTCTAGGCGCTTCTTAGTACCAGGCCTGACAAAGGAACGGGAAAGGCGGGGGATAGGTTTTGGAAGGGTCCATGCTCTCTTTTTCATCTTTCTAGCTCGCCTTATGTCTGCAGCAGTGGGCTTGAAGCCTAAACCAAAAGCATCCAGGTTTGCAGGAAGGGATACCGGCTATACGATGCCTTGTAAAGAAGCACCCAAGCCTTTTCCAGGCACAAATCCGTTCTTCAGCATTTCCGACGCAACCTTGACGGATGCAGCAACTACCTTTGGCACAGGAATACACTTCCCTTCCGGGATCTTTTCAACTGATACCGTATCAAATACTTGATAAACCCATGGACCTTTGTCATCCTCAGCTTCTATGAAAGGTACAATGGCACCACCCAGAGTACACGAACTATCTTCCCCATGCACCACAATCTCTTGCCTGTCCCACTCGAATTTAACCATCTGATGCAAGGTAGATGGCACTGCTTTTGCTGCATGGATCCAGGGTCGGCCTAACAAGAGGTTGTAAGAGACGGCCACGTCGAGCACCTGGAACTCCATAGTAAATTCAACCGGACCTATCGTTAGTTCCAACACTATATCCCCAACTGTGTCCTTTCCTCCTCCATCAAATCCTCGCACGCAAATACTATTCTTGTGGATTCTCTCACTGTCCACCTTCAACTTTTCCAGGGTGGAAAGAGGGCAAATGTTTGCACTGGACCCGTTATCAACCAGCACCCGGGTGACCACAGAGTCTTCACATTTCACCGTGAGGTAGAGTGCTCTATTATGCTCAGTGCCTTCCAAAGGCAGCTCATCATCAGAAAACGTAACCATGTTGACCTCGAAAATCTTGTTTGCTATTTTCTTAGATGGTTCACAGAAATCTTATCAGGAACATGGGCCTCATTCAAAATTTTCATCAATGCCTGGTGGTGCTCATCCGAGTGGATTAGTAATGATAGCAATGAGATCTGTGACGAGGTCTTTCTCAACTGTTCTACAATGGAATAATCTTGTGCCTTCATCTTCTTCAAGAATTCTTCTGCCTCTTCTTCAGTTACAACTTTCTTTACTAGTACTGGATTATCTTTGGTGAGTTTAGCCTTTCTCAGCTCGTCAGGAGCAAAGCATCTTCCTGAGCGAGTCAGCCCATGGGTTTCACACACTTCTTCCTTGACCTCCTTCCCTTTATACGTCACTATCACTCGGCCGTAATTCCATGGGACGGCCTTTTCACTGATTACTGGTAACTGAGTCACCGGTGATGATAACTGGCTCTACCCCTTTTACAATCACAACGGGCTTGACAGCTGCCCCCGACACTACCACTTTAGCTGATTCTTGTTTTTCTGCAACACTCCTCAAAAGATCCTTCTTTACCACCACAACTGGTTTGCTAACTGTCTCTTCTACCTGGATCAATGCTCTCCCCCTTGTTAGTTTCTCATTTGATCTATCCTCACTAGCACTGATCATCATTACGGTTTGCGACGACTTCTTATGCTCTCCCTTTTGGACTAGCTCAATCATATGGGTCTCGTGATGGGTTGGCAATGGATTTTGGGTAATGTTAGGTGTTTCTGGGGCTTGCACTTCAATTCGGCGGGTGTCAATGAGATCCTGGATGGCCGTTTTCAAGTGCCAGCATTTTTCTGTGTCATGTCTCGGAGCACCTGAGCAATACTCACAACTCACAGAGTGGTCCAGATTCCCTGGGGGAGGATTTGGCAATTTGGGTTCAATCGGACTCAACATGCCCAACTGTCTCAATCTGTGGTACAAGCTGGTGTAAGATTCACCCAATGGAGTGAAAGTCTTCTTCTTCTGCAGCCTATCATTTTTAAATGCAGGGTAAGGTCGAAAACCGATTCCAGTGGGATTTCTATTGGTTCTCGGGGGTGGGTAGGTGTTTTGAGCTGGGTAAGTATTTTGTGGGGTGGGTGCGCGCCATTGTGCATGGGTAGGAGGTTGGGGGTATGTCTGGGCATGGTGGACAGAGAAATTGGGGACAGGAGGTGGGTAATAGTGCTGCGGTGGGCTATATGGGGTGTGTGGGTAGGTTTGGGGGTGAGGGCGAGGTTGGTGATAATATGGTGATGGACCTCTGGACCAAGCTCTCGATTCCACTACTGCAACATCTTCTTTCTTTTTCTTTCCCAATACCCCTCCAGTGCCGCTCTGAATGGCCTGGGTAGTTGCCTTGATCGCCGAATAGCTCATAATCTTGTTCGACTTGAGACCCTCTTCCACCATACTTCCCATTTTCACTACCTCGTTAAAAGATTTTCCCACTGCTGACACCAGGTGACCATAATAGGTAGGCTCCAAAGCCTGCAGGAAATAATCAACCATCTCGCTCTCTTTCATTGGAGGATCGACTCTTGCCGCCTGCTCTCTCCATCGGAAACCATACTCTCTGAAGCTTTCTCCGGGCTTCTTCTCAATTTTAGTTAGTGACAGACGGTCCGGGACAATTTCGAGATTATACTGAAAATGACATGCAAACGCTTGGGCTAGGTCGTCCAAAGTGTACCATCGAGCATGATCCTGTCGTGTGTACCACTCCAAGGCTGCTCCACTTAGACTTTGACTGAAGTAAGCCATCAATAACTCGTCCCTTCCCCCAGCTCCCCTTATTTTGCTGCAGAACCCCATTAAGTGGGCCACCGGATCACCATGTCCATCATATAATTCAAACTTGGGTAACTTGAATCCTGCTAGCAACTGGACATCAGGAAACAGGCACAGGTCCTTGTAGGCTACACTCACTTGTCCTCCGAGCCCCTGCATATTTCTGAATGACTGTTCTAAGCTCTTAACCTTCCGTATCATTTCCTCTTGCTCAGGGTTTTTGGGAGGCTTTTCTTCTTCAGCTGAGAGATCAAGACGGGGAGTGTAAGGGCATGGCTCTGATGGTTTGAAAGTGGCTTCGGGTGGGTAATACTGGTTATCATGGGTTTGGAACAAAGGTTCGCTAGAAGACCTGTGCAATGCGACAGGTGGAGGAGCCACAAACACAGGAGTAGTTGGCGGTGGAGGGCATGGAATCTGTTTGGGTGATGGAGGTGGTGGTGTTTGAGAGGTGGTGCCGTAGTACTGCTGGTAAGTAGAGAAAGCCGGAGAAGAGTTCACTGTGGGAGGATCTTGAGGCTGAGCTAGTGGTGGGAGGTAGGTGGGGTTAGCAGGATAGGCTGGTGGTGGATATCCCTTTGACCAGGCCTGGTACATCTCGGCCATTTGTTGCTTCAGTTTATACATCTCCTCCTTCATTGCATTAACGTCCACTACTTCCTCCTCCCTAGACGGGTCGACAATGCTTGCTTCTAATTCCTGGTTGACCATGTTTGACTTATCCTTAGAGCGAGTGTTGTAGGGATGGGTTGCCAGAATGCGAGTCAACTTAACCACTTACCTGGACTCATCAACAACAACTTTGTTAGCGGTTAGAGCACTAACAGATAGATAACCGCACATTGGGGAATGAATGCACCTAAGCAGTTAACCATTTCTATTATGCCTTTGCTTGTTTGCATGCGTCATCCCGGCTTTTCCTTATTTCTATGTGCCACTCTCTTTTTATTTTTCCATTGTTTCTTGTCGCTCTCTCTTTTTGCATTTTCTCTCCCATTTTCCATTTTATTATTTGGTTACGGTCGAATCCTATGGAGATTGCCTACGTATCACGACCCCGCGTGAATCAGACCAAGCATAGTTCGTGAAGAATAAATGTAAAGTAGAAGCAAAAATAGTTTTTGGGAATTTCAATTTTATTGATAGCAACTACGTCTATTACAAAGACTCAAAACTGACAGACTAAACGACTAACAGACTCTAGTGCAGAAAAGAACTGTAGACTCTACCATCCCTATTCTACTTTTAAACGAAAATACAGACTCAATCAACTGACTGACTTTTAATGAAAAGGAAATACAGACTCCAGTGGAACGGAAATACAGACTCAAATGACAAACTCTAGTAGAAAAAGAAATACAGACTTAAAAGACAATCATGAATACATTAAAGCTCCTGGTGCCCGCGGGACATCGTTCGGTCTCGCCGCGGGCCTATATGCAAGTTCCCCTTGAAGTCTGTCCAGGTCACTCATTATCTGCTTCACAAATATCATCACTGATGCAAAGAAGGTGGTACGGGTCATGTTCTCGCACATTTGGCATTTCCTAGTAATGGAATGAGCAACGGTTAAGATTCTCTCTCTGATTCTGCCTTTTTCTTGAAGCAACCGCCCTATCTGTTGGGCCCTAGCCTCCAAAGTTCGCTCGGCTACCTGGTTTTGTTCCTGGAGTTGTTGCAAGTCCATTTCTAATTGTGCCAATGCCATATAGCAGTGCTCTCTTTCAACTTTGAATTCTTTTGCCTGTTTGATCATTTTGTTCTCCGTGGCAATGACCTTTTTCTTTAATCCTGTGACCTCATTATCGTATTCTTCTTTCAACTGCTTAACCATGCGGGCCCGTTCTTCCGCGTTTTTAGCCAATTGTTTCCGAACCCCTGCTAATTCCTTTTCCGCTTTGTTGAGGTCAAAACTGTAGTCATTCACTTTTTGCCTTAGATTTTCTATAAGCTTTGTATCTTTGGCACTCCTGACGGGATTTTCGGTCGCTAACTTCATCTTTTGGATTTGGGCTCGTAAGGCTTCATTCTCTTTGGCCAACTTCTTTCTCTCACCCTCATCAGCCGTGGCTTGCACGCTGTTTTCAAACTGGATGTCTTGGACCTGTTTTCCCAATGCTCCTATGCGGGCCCTGTACTCATTTTCTTTAGCTAACCAAACCCACTGTTCTTGCGATGATTTGGCAAACTCCCGGATGTGAGGTCTTTTAGCTAGCCTTTCATGCTCATATTCTCTCCTATACCAAGCAAGGTATCCTGGCGACACTTCGCCTTTGGCCCGATCATGTACGCAAGTATCCGCTTTTAAGTATTGGCATTCATTCCAGATCTGGCGGACTCTTGCTTCAGGAAATTGTCCGTCAGGGCTAATTTCAACTACCTGAGTACTAAGATCGCCGTCTTTTGGCACTATTTGGCACCTCCCGAGTTGCCTTAAAACCCGATACGGGGCATAAGGCTGGATGCTCTTAAGACCCATCAAAAGGAAGTGCGGCCCCGTTGCTGGCATATATATGATTTCATCGACAGGCAACCATCCAGATGTCCACTCTATTTGACTAGCAGTGAGGGACCGAAAGTATGATGGCCAGCCCATGAATCCCTCGGGCAAGCCGATCCCCTTAATCCTTGTGTAAAACTCTTCTATACATGTCTTCTTTGTTGACCCATAACTCAGGAATTGAGGACGACGGCACAAGTGTTCGGTCATCCACATTTGCAACAATAGATTGCACCCCTCGAAGAAGTCTCCCACGGCTTTGCAGGCTATAAGAGCGTGGAAGATTTCGGCCAATATCATGGGCGCAAGAGTGCTTTTGGCTTGAGTGAGTAGAGTGCTGACGACCACGGCTATTTTTATGTCAATGTTTTCGTCTTTCCTTGGAAATACCACAAGCCCCAGAAAAACTACCATAAAAGCAAAACGTCTGTGCTCCTCCCATTTTTGGCGGTTCCCTTTGCTACATATCTTATTTTCCGGGTTGTTGAAACCTCCTACGTGGCCATATCTGTGATATATGAAGTGTGGAGTACAAAAGCCGTTTTGCCAAATCTGCATTATGGACCGTCCTGCTTATTTTCAGTGAGTCTAAGAATCTGTGCACAGCTATAGTTCTTGGGGCCACTAAGTACTTATGCCTTAAAGGAACCTCATCTTTTCCGATGTAGCCGGCTATTTCCTCTAGTGTCGGGGTTAACTCAAAGTCCGAGAAATGGAAGACGTTATGTGCCGGTAAGCCCTTTCAAATATTTTTTGACTTCATCTCGCCCTTCTCCTCCTAAGTCGTTCCACCACAGACGCAACTCCAAAGGGATTTTATGCATGATTGAAAAAGGTTCATTTTGAGTCGTGCTCATCCTGCACATTTATTAAGGTGATTTAATCACTTATTTTGACCTAACAATGAAAAATGACACTATTTTTTGTTCAAATTTCCAATTTAAAACAAATGGCCGGTTTTGCAGTACGCTCTTTCAGCACTTCGGGGAGAAGATTTTAAGGTTGTGCCTGTTAACCGTTGAAACTGACTCAGGGTGGCTGTTCTTGCAAAAACAACCTTCCGGCGCCCTTTTTGGGGACATTCGGCTTATTTTAAACAAGAATGGCGGCACCCAACTTATTCATGACGAAATTAAAAATTTTTGGCATTTTTGGCTATTTTGAAAAAAGGGGAGGTTGGACCCGATGAGGGTTGCCTACGTATCTCACACCCGGTGAGAATCAAACCTGCGTAGTTCGGTCAAATAAAACTGACTGTTTTTGAAAACAAGACTCTTTTTGTTTTTTGGGAAAATACACTATTTCCGAAAGCAGGACTCTTTTTTTTTATATTTTCTTTTTCAGTGGCAAATAAAATACACTAATTTGAAAATAAAACTCATTTTGTTTTTCTTTTCCATTGGCGAACAAAACAAACTAAAAATACTTTTCTTCTTTTTCATTCATTTTCTCAAAAATCCGGCAGCATTTCGGCACTACTTGGACATTGGTTTTCCTAATATAGGTAACTAACTCTCCACACGGCTATTTTCTCTTTTTCTCTCTTTTTCTATTTCAATATTTCCCAGACATTCAAAGTCGGTCAGCATGCGAGTCCAAAACAGATAAATGCATAAATAGGATGCATCAGGATGGTCTATTATTCCGGGTACACCTATCCTAGACGGACCCAACCCCTATGTTGAGTCCCCTAAGTCAAAATGCATGTGATGCAAATAAGCATTCCTACTAGGGATCCGGAATGAGGTCAAGTTATTCTAAGTTCAAAACCTGGGTATAGGTTCTAGACTGTGTACCCGAGCGGACAACTCGAGTCGAGGAGGGGGCTACGTACCGGGGACCCGCGGGATCGTCCGGCTTAGTAACTTGTCCGACCTCTTTCTTATTTCAAGGTATGACACTAACACAATAGGGAGTCTCCACCAGTGAGCACATCCCCGGAGGTGAGAAGAGAAGGGTTTCGGCACAGTTCATATATACAGTTCAAATAATATCAAAGCGGTAAAGCATTTAGCACATTTAGCATGAAACATGTAGGAAAATCAGATAAAGCCAAACATAACAATTATTCTAAGCTCGAATTCTCAAACCCTGAACCGAAGTTCTGGGTTTGTTATCCCCAGCAGAGTCGCCAGAGCTGTCACACCTCCTTTTTCCTACTACACCCCCGAAAGGGCGTAAAGGATTTTTCCAATTAAAGGACAATCAGAACGGGATTTATTATTAAGATTTCAGAGTCGCCACTTGGGAGATTAATGGTGTCCCAAGGCACCGGTTGAATCCCGAACCAAGGAAATTATGACTCTGTTACCAGTCCGCGAACTAGAAATCCGAGTAAGGAATTCTGTTAACCTGGGAGAAGGTGTTAGGCATTCCCAGGCTCCGTGGTTCTAGCACGGTCGCTCAACTGTCATATTTGGCTTATTTATTTGATTTTAGTACATGTTTTAACCTATGTGCTTTTTAACTTTGAACCGCTTTTCTTATTATTATTTTAAGAGAATTGCAACGTCGTGAAAACACGTCTCGAACCGCGTCACATAAATGCACCCTCGATTTTTGACACATTTCGACTTCGTTGGGATTTGGATTTGGGTCACATAAATGTGCACCCGTATTTAGGAAGGTAAAATTATTTAAAATACGCACCTAAAGTAGCTATCGTGTTATTATCTTTGGGGAAAGCCGTGAAATTCGNCCTCCACGCGCGTCGAATCTAACCAAAATCAGAGCGAATACATCACAACATGCTAAGGGAACAATACCCAATCGAAAACAACCAAAAAATAGCAGAAATCTCGAAACTAGCAAAACCCGAGCCCCGGGCCCGCTTCTCGAAAAATTACAAAATTCACATCACCGGATTCCTCGTCTCGCCCCGAGTCCATACATATAAAGTTCACCAAAATCGGAGTTCGTTTGACCCTCCAAATTCCATTTTTACATCAAAATTCTCAAACCCTAACTTACCCCATTTTTACCCTTTAATTCCTGGGTTTTCAGTGTTAATTCATGTTTATACACAATAATAACATAATCTAAGACCAAGAATCCATACCTGATGATAGCCCTCGAAACCCTCTTCAAAAATCGCCCAAAATCTCCTCAGTCCGAAGTCCAAAATGTTGTTCTTTCAAAAATTCGCGAAGATGATTAATTTCACTTAACTGCCAGGCATTTCGCTTCTGCGGATCCAGTACCGCTTTTGCGGCTTCCACTTATGCGGTCAACGTCCGCTTTTGCGGACCTTTCACTTAAGGCAACCTTCCGCTTCTGCGGTCCCCAATCGCATCTGCGAGACCGCTTAAGCGATCCAATGTTCCGCTTCTGCGGAACCTGACCAGGGTTCCAAATTCCGCTCCTGCGAGGTCTAGCTCGCTTCTGCGAGGCCGCCTATGCGGTCCTCCTTCCGCTCCTGCGGAATCTGGCAAGGGCCAAGACTTCCGCTTCTGCGCATCTTCCAATCGCTTCAGCGAGACCGCACCTACGGTCCCATAACCGCAGGTGCGAAACCAACAGATACCAGCAAGGTTGAACCTGCAATTAACTCCAAAAACCTTCCGTTTAACCACCCGAATTCACCCCGAGGCCCCCGGTACCTCAACCAAAAACACCAACACATCCTAATACCTTATTCAAACTTGTTCCAATCCTCAAAATATTTCAAACAACGCTAAAACCATCAAATCACATCGGATTCAAGCCTAAGTTTCTTAAAAACTTCCGAATTACACATTCGATCAAAAACCCGACCAAACGATGTCCGAATGACCTGAAATTTTACACACATATCCAAAATCACCTAACGAAGCTACAGCAACTCTCGGAATTCCATTCTGACCCTCGGATCAAAATCTCACCTATCAACCGGAGTTCGCCAAAATACTAACTTCGCCAATTCAAGCCTAATTCTACACCGGACCTCCAAAATCAATTCCGATCGCACTCCTAGGTCACAAATCATTTCCCGAAGCTAACCGAATCACCAAAAATCACATCAGAGCCTTCTAACTCCAAAGTCAACGTCCGGTTGACTTTTCCAACTTAGGCCTTCCTTAAAGAGACTAAGTGTCTCATTTCTTATCAAAACCAATCCAAATCAACTCTAACACACCATATACCGATAACGAAACATAAAGAAGCATAAAATGGGAGAAACGAAGCAGTAACACATGAGACGACGGGTCGGGTCGTCACAAAGCTATACTATTGAAACTGACAATTAGCAAAGAGTTCAATAATCCCATATATGAAATAAACTACTGCAACCCATTACTAAACCAAACACTAAGCAATTCATGAGATTTAAACGTGTCATACTTCAATATGGGCCATCACCCTGATCTATTTCATTCTTTACTAAGTTTACAGGATAGAAGCAAAGCAAATGAAAATGCAAACTTCACTACAGATACACCAAGTCATTTCACCATTCAACACTCATATGGTTTGAGAGTTACCTGGAAAGCATAAATAACAGAGGGATGAGAGGATCACCAGTAATCAACAGTAGCAGAGACAAAGTTCAGCAGGCAAATATCCACCCAGAAACGATTGAGAAAAAAAAACAATTTCAAACCCAAAATTGATCCAGCAATGGCATCAATGAAAACCAGCCATCAAAGTATTAGCTAAAGCTGACCCCCAAACACTTCAATACCCGACCTACTCAACTCATTTCAAGCGTCTGATGTTCAGAGATTGTTTTAGAATTGAAAACCTTCAGAATTCCAGGAAGATTTCAATAAAAAAAATAGTAAAAAAACCTTTGTGTTTTAGCCGCCAGACTTTTGTGTATTTTTTACTCCCTCATCCTTGCCTTGAAAGGCAAGAATAGTGCCTTATATAGGCTCCACCATAGGGCAGCCCTGCTGAATTAATTTTGCACCCTTAGTCCCTCTAGAGTTTTTGTTTTTAGCTTAGATAACCCCCAATTTCTAACTTGTTTTCCACGTCAGTTATCCAAAAATCAGAACATCAAACTAACCCCTATACTAGAAGTTTCCAAATCTGTTAAGAAAGATTCCCCAACCCCAAGTACCCAAACTACCCCCAAGTGCCCTGCTAATTACTGCTCAATTCATGGGTCAAATTAAACCCAAACCCACATAATCCATGTGCTGAACAGCCCGACCTGACTTTCCCCTCTATGGGCTCCTGACCTTCGGAACCCAAGCCTTAATTGGAAACAAACAAAACCAAAAGCAAATGGGCTGGGAAAATTACAAGTTCCTGATATTGAGAATTTGATGAAACCAAAAATTAAACAAGTCAAACCATGACAACCAACTGGCCTAAAAACAATGGTCGGACTATGACCCCAAATCCATTATACTAGTAAATGAGTGAAACATAGAGAGAAAAGAGAAGAAACAGAGAAGAAGATAAAGGAAAAGAAACGGAGAAGAAGGCCTTGAGAATACCTGTCCGGAATAGGAGAATAACAAAACTTGAACGACCCTTTGAATAATCCGATTTCGGGCCGAATAAGACCTTAATCACATGTTCTCGATGAAAACATGAGACCAAAGTCCAATCCGATCCCAAATCTTCGTCCAACTGGCTGACTTGCATTTTTGGATTTAGGGCTCTGATTTTAGATTTGATATTTGAGGAGTTCAGGGGTGATTTGAAGGAAACTGGCCATGGATTAAGGAAGAAGGGGTTGCGGTGGTCAAGGGGTGTTAAATTGGCGATGGTTTACGGTGGCGCCGGCACCAGAGGCGGTGGGGATTTGGGGGCGGCTTAGCTAGGGTTCAGGGGGAGTTGAGGGAGACGAAACAGGGAAGGGGGTGGGGTGTTTGGTCTTAGGTTTGGTCTTTTAGATTTTAGGACATTTTTAATTAACCCACAAGAACCAATCCCCACCATTGGATGAGCCGAGATTAAAGGCTCAGATTGTTTCAAAATTAGTGAAACTCGAAACGACGTAGTAACGTCCCTATGCTACGTCGTTTCAACAGTCTGGGGGCTGACCTCTTGGACCGGGTTGGGCATAGCTGGGCTGGACGCGTATGAGGTGTTTTGGGCTGGTTGAGGGGCAGGGGATTGGGTTGAGGAATGGATTTAAGCATTGAATTGAAATCAGCCCAAGATTTGATTCACATCTTTTGCTTCCTCTTTTTCATTTCTTTTCTTTTATCCTAATTTTTTTTACTTTAAAACTAAAAAATAGATCTAAATTAATTCCTAAATCCAATTAACTAAATAACACTAATTAAACCTATATGATAATTAACACAAAACTAATTTAAAAGAAACACTACTCAAAAAGTAAAAAAAAAATGCAAACTAAACTATTTTTTGTGATTTTTCTGTTTTATAAAATAACTAATTTTCTTAATTAATCTACAAAATTAAAAATAATAAAAGAAATTATTTTGTTTTGGAAACTGTGGGAGTAATTCATATAGGGCAAAAATCACGTGCTCACAATTGGTTACGAATTCTACTATTGTCGTTATGCATAGTATTATGAATAGCTAATTTGTTATCTAGGGTTTTGATGGAACATATTGGAGGATGATTTTCCTGTTACATTAATATAGATTTGTTGTAGCTTTGTCTCTGTTTGTTCAACTATGTTTATATTGTGGTTGGTTGAAGAACTCTCAATCGACTGTGCCTATTTAGTGTGTATTACTCGGAAGAGAGTGCATATTTAGGTAGTTGTTGAACAAAATCACTCCTAACGTATATGAGGGATCAATACAGAGGGTTTAAAGGTGGGATTAGGAATAACGAAACATTGGTGCGATCCGAGTGAGCCGTAACGTAGTGCTAGCTAGCGTAATTATGAAGAATATGTCTAGTAAATTGTGGTAGTTACTCAGTAGACAATTACGACACTCAGTGCGCTCATGATCGGTAGAGAATACTTAGGCGAAATTCTAGAAGACGTAGCGGGAAGGATTCCGACAATGGGAAAATCATAACTCTAGACCTCCTTAATCTTTTCTCCAACGCGTAGTATCTTTAGTTGTTAATCTACTACTTCAATTATTTAGTTAATTAGATATAAGAATCTTAATATTTATAACTTAGGAAATGTTCGAGTTTATCTTCTTAGTGATAGTCAACAACTGTAGCTAAGCCTTACTTCTCTGTGGGATTCGATTCCGAACTTGTTAACCAGCATATATTGCAACGATCGTTTAATCCTTTTTATAAGGCATAGTTGGGCGTGATCAGTATGCATACACTTATAATTTAAATCTACACAAATAAAATAAAAATATATCACAGAATGATATACATAAAGTATTTGAAAGTTTTGGGTCAAAAATAAAGAAGAAGAAAGATGAGACTGGGAATGGGCTAATGAAATCCTTTGTACAGAAGCAAGAACGTCCAATGTTTCTTTTTGATTTAGAATTTGTATGGTTTTGGAACTTCAAGATTAGGTAGGCTATTTTTAAATAATAGTTAAAAGGGTCAAATAACTAACAATTATGGAATGAATTATAGCTATGCTGGATAGTACAAACAAGAAAATTTTATATGAGATAAAATCTTATTTTGTTTTAAAGACATAAATTTTAGGACTTCTCACTTAGTCCAAATAAGAAAAAATTTAATACATAAAATTTCATTAATTGTGAATTCCTATATATTAGGAAAATAACTTACATTACAATTTCGTCCAATGTGAAATCTATTTTTAAAGGGAACGACATTTTGCTAAGGGTCTTCGTGCTTTTAATGTAGTATAAGTATATAGATTTTCATACTCGTCCTAGTATGTTGTAAGTTTGGTTTACATATTATAGTAATTTTTATTTTTTAAGACTTAAAATTAGATCTAAAATTTTATTAGTAGATTTCTAACACATTTATATACACTTTATCTAATACACATAAGAAAAAAGTTATCATTACTTTACACAATTTAAATAAGGAAAGGATTTATAACTAACTTTTACTTGGTTTTAAATTTTTGTGTGCGCGCGCGCTTGGTTTTAAATTTGTAAAATTCCATATAGTACTAAATTTGTAATATATATATGCAATCAAAGTTTAATTGATTTTAAAGTACTAAATTTCTTCATTTCAGTTGCCTTACTTGACTACATACCATATAGTCACCAATAATCATCAGCCTATTGATTTCTTCCTTGGCGTCTCAATTGATCCAAAATAATAGGAGTAGTATTTCTTACGGAAAAATGATTTGTGTTGTGGGACATCATACGTCTGGAAAATAATGTTTACTTTCCTTGTAGCTATTCTTTATTATAAATGTCAAATGTCTAGCTGTCTTAGTTAAGAGTGTACAACTCCCCTCCATTTCCTAGTCTATCCATTCTCCAAGTTACTATTTAGATTGGAGATACTTGTCGTGATTAAAAATTAATGGATGAAATTTAATTGACTAAAATAAAGCCCTAACCATTTTTTATGAATTATATTAATGGATAATTATTATTTTTTTATCCATTTTGCCACCACTACTTGGAAGATTATTAGAGAATTTCCCCCGGCATAGTGACAAAAATATTCATATTTTGGCTTCACAATAATTAGTAAACAAAATTTATTTGTTTACATCATTGTGGTTCTTTGAGTCAGCTGAATCGTTTTGACTCAGAAGAAAGTTGCACAGTTAAGTAAACAAAGTCTGCTTTGACCAGATGTTGACAAACAAAAGTTGCAGAAAAATACTACTCCGTTATATTTATCTTTGCACATCCCATTCTGGTGAAATATGGACCAATTATGCACCTTCAGTTTGGTGAAATTTCTGCAGTTGTGGTTACTTCTAGGGAGATGGCAAAAGAAGTACTAAAAACTCATGACGTCGTTTTTGCATCTAGGCCTAAAATTTTGATGATCACCGGAGATAAATGCGTAAAATTTGTGTCATGGAACTTCTCAATGCAAAGAATGTAGGTCGTTCAGCTCGATCAAACGTGATGAAGTCGTTCGTCTCATTGATTCTATCCGGTCAGAATCTTCATCTGGTGAGCTAGTTAATTTCACGCAAAGGATTATTTGGGTCGCGAGCTCCATGACGTGTAGATTAGCATTTGGGCAAGTACTCAAGGGTCAAGACGTATTTGCCAAAAAGATCAGAGAAGTAATAGGGTTAGCAGAAGGCTTTGATGTGGCTGACATCTTCCCTTCATACAAGTTTCTTCATGTTCTCAGTGAAATGAAGCGTACGTAAATTTCCGAATGCCATTGTCGAGGATGTCATCAACGAGCACAAGAAAAATCTTGCTACTAGGAAAACTAATGGAGCATTAGGAGGTGAAGATATAATTGATGTCCTACTAAGACTTGTGAATGATACTAGTCTTCAATTTCCCATTACCAACGACCATATCAAAGCTGTTTTTTGCCGTAAGTACTATTGATTACTACAATCCTATGCTTTTTCTTACTCCCATATCTATTGCCATAGCTAAAAGATTTTTAATTTTATACCAAAAATGAGAATTTCTTATTAGAAAAATAAATAATGTTGTAACTTGGTCATTATTAATTTGCAGGACATGTTTGCTGCCGGAATAGAAACTTCATCAACAACAACTGTATGGGCTATGGCCGAAATGATGAAGAATCCAAGTGTATTCACCAAAGCTCAAGCATAAGTGAGAGAAGCCTTTAAAGACAAAGTAACATTCGATAAAAATGATGTGGAAGAGCTTAAATACTTAAAGTTGGTTAGTAAAGAAACTTTGAGACTTCATCCACCATCTCCACTTTTGGTTCCAAGGGAATGCAGGGAAGATACAGATATAAACGGCTACATTATACCAGCGAAGACCAAAGTGATTGTTAATGTTTGGACATTGGGAAGAGATCCAAAATATTGGGATGACGCAGAAAGCTTTAAGCCAGAGAGATTTGAGCAATGCTCTGTGGATTTTTTGGTGATAATTTTGAATTTCTTCCTTTTGGTGGTGGACGGAGAATTTGTCCTGGAATTTCATTTGGTTTAGCTAACCTTTACTTGCCATTGGCTCCATTGCTGTATCACTTCGACTGGTAACTCCCAACCAGAATGAAGCCAAGTGACTTGGACTATATTGAATTAGCTAGAATAACTATTACTAGAAAGGGTGACCTTTACCTTAAAGCCACTCCTTATCAACCTTCTCGTGAGTAATTTAACAGCATCAGGTTTTTTAATTCCATTGTCAACCTCAATATTGTATAATCTTTCTGATGTTTCAGGTTTTACCGATTTGTAATAAATGCAGTTTTATAACATGTATGACATCCCATGTATATGAAACAGACATTAATTAATTAAATAATTAATTGTGCCATTATATAATGCACTACAAGAAAGTTAACGATATTTTTAAATGTCGTTTTAATTAAGTCACAAAAATCTCACAAAATGAATTGCCAACATTTATTTGACGCTTAAATCAAATGTCGTAAATTTTAGTGTCGGGAACCAACATTTATAATAATGTCGGTAAATAAATTATGATATTTATTTACGACTCTTATCGAATGTCACCAATTTTGAGTTATAGCTCATTCTAGGTGCGACATATAAGGAAATTTCGGCAAATCATACCAATCCTTGGACACATACTTAGAAATGTCAGGAAATTATCTCTAATTAATCAATTTTTTTCTTCCTTTTAAATTCTACACAAAATAATAAATTCTAATTTAATACCACACTCATTCATATAACTTCGATACCACAAGTCAAACACCAAAAAAGAATTTTGTATTAGTAACAAAAGAGTAACTTACATACTTTAATTTTTAAAATCACATAACACTATTAAATTATGGTTCTGAAACAATACAAATTTATTCCTGATGCAACTTCAGAACAAGCTAAGAATGCTATAATAAACTCCAAAGTTGTGATGACCTGATAGGCCATCTAGAGTTTTAAACCTAAATTCCGTATTTTGGAACCTCAAATACCTCATTTTAACCTTTCTCAATTTGCGTGCGTAGTCTTTTTTCGGAAGGCTTTTATGTTAAAAATTAATAAAGTATAAAATTTTGCCTGTAAAATCCATTGGAGTTGACTTCGGTCAACGTTTTGATCAAACGGATCCGGATCCATATTTTGACAGTTCCGGTGGGTCCGTATCGTGATTTGAGACTTGGGTGTATGCCCGAAATCAAATTCGGAGGTCCCTAGCTCGAGTTATCACTTTTTGTCAAAATTTTGAAGTTTAAAGGCTTAATGATCTAAAGGTTTGACCAATGTTTGACTTTGTTGATACCAGGTCCATATTTTGGTTCTGTAATTGGTATAGGTTCATTACTATATTTATGACTTGTCTGTCAAATTTGGTGAGAAACAGAGTTGGTTTGACGTGATCCGGATGTCCGGTTGTTAGAATAGAAGTTCTAAAGTTTTCTTGAAAATTTCATTTGATTTGATGTTCGGTTCATAGTTCTAGGTGTTATTTTGGCAATTTGAACGCGCAAGCAAATTCGTATGCTGTTTTTGGACTCGTGTGCATATTTTATTTGGAGCCCCGAGGGCTTGGGTGAGTTTTGGATAGGACACATAGTGAGTTTGGACTTAGAAACAATGCTGGTGTGCTTCAGTTATGGTGCAGGTCTCTGACCTCGCAATTGCGAGGTCAGTATTCGCAATTGCAAAGAACCCAATTTCCTGCTTGGGTCGCAATTGCGAAGAGGGTTAGGTCAGCCAGGGTTCGCATTTGCGATCAAAGGGGTTGCAAATGCGGAGGACCACAGTTCGCATTTGCGAAGAATCATCGAAAATGTGATGATAGCAGAGATGGGGGACCTTCGCAATTGCGAAGGGTTTCTCGCATTTGCGGGGTACGCAATTGTGAACCCCAGGTCACAATTGAGACATTTGCGCCTGGTCAAAAGCTGAGTTAGACGGGATTTCTCTCATTCTTTCAAATTTTTCAAACTTAGAAACCCTAGAGGTGATTTTCCCAAGAGCCCTTCTTCCCCAATTCATTGGTAAGTGATTCTAACCTAATTTCTTTCAATTTTCTATTGCATTTCATATGATTTCAACCTAAAATCTAGGATTTTCATGGTGAAAATTGGCTGAAAATCGGCGGTTGAAGAATTAGGGACTTTTATAAAATTGGAATTTAAACCTCAAATTGAGGTCAGATTTCGAAATAAATCACATAACCGGGCTCGGGGGTGAATGGGTAATCGAGTTTTGGTCCGAATTTCGGGTTTGAATCAAGCGAGGCTGGGAGTTGACTTTTGTTTACTTTTTCAATAATGACCTAAATTGAATCTTTTGCATTCGTGGGTAGTTAATGGCTTATGTTGAACCATTTGGTTGATAATTTTCTAGATTTTGTTGGTTCGGAGGCTTGTTTGAATGGCAAAGTTGTGGTTGAGCTTTGAGTTGATCTTTGGAGCGAGGTAAGTGTCGCGGTTAACCTTGACTTAAGGGATTAGGACTTGTTAGGTTAATTTCTACTTGTTTAAATGTTGGGTACAACGTATATGTGAGGTGATGAGTACTTATGCGTTGTTGTTGGGTTAAAGCATGCGGGTGGGACTTGTTTCTTATAATTTATTGTTTTCTATGATCATGATATACATGCTTAGACTATTTAATTACTAAATTGATTGTTCTTTCCGCATTTATGGGCTATCTATGATAATTGTTACGATGCAAAAACTAACCTTGTTGTGATGGCGCCTAACGTGGTACTAGGCAAGCCGACACACTACCAAAACAAATCGATATTTTCATTTCAAAGATAATTCCAAAGCTATTTAATATAAAACCTTCATAAAGGAGTTCAAATCAAAACAAAAGTGTGAAAAAAAAAGCCCGACATCAAGGTGTCACTAGTCATGAGCATCTACTACAACCATGTGACAATATCAAGACTAACATAGTCTGGAAATCACTGAATACAACTAAGGGAAGACAAAGAGGGAGGAAAGCAGGGCTGCGATCGCCAGACACCTACCTTGCTAACTCCGATGGATCTGCAACTGAATAATCAACACCCTCTACCGTGTCCAAAAATACCCGGATCTTCACACAAAGTGCAGGCAGTAACGTGAGTACGCCAACTCAGTAAGTAACAACAGTAAATAAAGGCTGAGAAGTAGTAACGAGCAACAATGTAAGTAAGGTTCATATCTCAGAAACTCAGTAGGACACGCTTTGAAAACCATAGTTTGTGTCACGCCCCGAACCTGGGCCTGGACGTAACACGGCACTCGGTGCCTGACTACATGGTGACCGAGCGAACCAACTGGCTGGCTGAATCAAAATGTGGCATCATAACATATTGAATGCGGAAAATAAACTAACACATGCTAATATACTGAAAGTCTGGATGATATAAATCAAATTGCGGAAATACTAATACAATTCTGAAACATATTTGTAGCCAACATGGCTTAACATGAAAAGTATGAGACTCTGTCTAACTGTTACTCTAGTCCATAAAGCCTCTATTGAAGTACTGAAAACACTGTATATCTGTAAACACTGAAAGACTGTAAAGTAATGATAATGCCCCGAAAGAACTAGGGATCACCAAATAGCTGGTACGAGAATCCTAGCACTCTGGATCGTCAACCTGTAAATCATTACCTGCATCGTGAGATGCAGGCCCCAGGCAAAAGGGAAGTCAGTACATTTGAATTGTACTGGTATGTAAAGCAACTGAAAGAAAGAATTATAAATGCTTAAACTGAAACTAAGCTGGTAACTGAGAATTGATAATGGATAACTTAAATGTTAACTATTGAAACTGAAATTGAAGTGATAACTGAAAAGATAACTGATAACTGAACTGATAGCTGAAAAGATAACTGATAACTGAACTGATAACTGAAAAGATAACTGATAACTGAACTGAATAAAGGAAGTAAGGATATGAATACTCCCTCTTCTGAATGATGAACAACCTGTTTATCTGAATATTAAACTGCGGCCTCAGGCCCAATATATATATGTGCACAAACTACGCCCTCGGGCCCAAGTATACGTATACATAACTGCGACCTCAGGACCAAAATGCATAAAGCATAAACTGCGGCCTCAGGCCCAAAGATGCATAAAGCATTAGCTGCGGCCTCAGGCCCAAATATAGGTGTTCTACATTCAGGGATTTAAAATCAGGAACTGAGAATCATACTGCAATACATAATACTGGAATACTAAATAGGACTAGAATGAGACATGTATTCTTGAACTGGTTATGAACGCTGAACTTCAAATGTTTATGACATGCTGAGTAAGCTATACTGAGACTTAGGGACATCAAGCCCAAGTCTATATTGAATACGAACTGAGCTCACAACGTTCAGAATGAAAGTCATGAACGAGTTATGAAACTAGAGAACAGAAGTTCAACAACTATTCAAGGGACTACGCCTTAACTATATTTCTGAGGCAATTGATACGTCATAAAAGAAACGTAATGTAGGGAGAATCATTAACATTCCCAAACATAGAGAGTTAGCCTCACATACCTTAACTTCCTTCTCTTGAGCATAATAAAACATTCTCCAATCCTTTCAACTTTAATCTATATCAATACAATTCAAAGGGATTCCAAATTAGCAACAATATCCATGTTTTGGTCACTTAGGCATTTTATCAAACACTTGGTGAGTAAAAAGCTTCATAATCCCTATTAATGGTGTTTCTACACCCAATAACCGATTCTCTTACTCTTGGATAAATTCTAAGTCTCAAATGGTTATAATCAATATAATTCTTCATCACCCATAAGGTAAACAACACCCTTAATCAATAAAGTTCCATTAAATAAACATCTTTCAATCTCTATAATAGTTGTGTATTTATATTAGGAACTTATGGCTTCTAATCACCACACCAAGAGTCCCAATACTTAATTCACACTCATATACCCATAATAAATTCATACATGTAAGTCTAAGGGTGTAGGAATACCTTTTGGAAGAAATCTTGCAAAATCCTCCTTTGAGTTCTTGAAGGAATTTCTTGAAGATCTATATGTTTTATGAGTAGATTTCATCAATACTAGTGTAAGAATGATGGAATTTCACACCAAGTTAATGGAGATTTCTTACCTTGAAGATGGGAGGGGTTGGAGGTCTTGAGAGGGTGGAAGAAGACCCCAAAATTCGTCCAAAAGAAATAGGGAAAAATGATCCCTAAAATTGGCTTAAAAGAGCTGGGACTGGGGCGCGTCTATTCTAGCGAAGTGTCCTCGCTTCGCTGTCCATTGCATTCAAGGGAAGACAAAAATCCGCGTCTACTTTAGCGAAGCGAGCTCGCTTCGCTATCCGCCAAAATAACTGGGTGGTATGTCTTTAGTAATTTGGTCATAACTTCTTGTAGGAATGTCCAAATGACGAACGGTTTGAAGCGTTAGAAACTAAACTCAAAGATATTTCATTTGATAGGTTTGGAATCACATAATACCTTATATAAATGTATATATGCTCGTCCAAAGTATAGTCTTGTGCATGCTCATTTAGAATTTTAGTCTATCATGTAATTTTCCAACTTGGCTTAGACTTAGGTCTTTCCTTGGACCCCAAATCACTTATGATATGCCTCGTACGCTTATTATCATAACCAACTGATAACCATCACATTAATACTCATTTAGTGCATCCACAACTGATTCAAATTTACGGGGTGTTACATTATCTCCCCCTTGGGATCATTCGTCCTCGAATGATTGTCCTGGCTGCATCTTCGGCTAACTACGGACCTTAAATGGGTCTGGTGGGAACATAAACTTTCATTAACACTTGCATACTAAACTGAATGAATACATGATTACTGAACTGTTGAGATACTGAACTGAATGACCGCTGCATTGACTGAATATTGGTCTGTCTTGGATACGTGAATACTGAACCAACATGGGTAAATGAATATTGAACTGGCACGAATATTTGAGTAATCTGAGTACTAAGCTGGCATGAATGTCTAAGTATTGGACTAACATGAGTAGTTGAGTATTGAGCTGACATGAGTATCTGAGTACTGAACTGACATGAGTATCTGAGTACTGGACTGTCATGAGTATCTGAGTACTGAACTGACATGAGTATCTGAGTACTGAAAACTTGAATGTTATAACATGACATGTGAAATACTGACTGTACCACCACTAATTATGGTGGCAACTCCAACTCATAATCTAATTGACCGATCCTTCGCAAGAATCTATATGGCCCAATATAGCAGGGACTATGCTTCCCCTTCTTCCCAAATCTCATAACGCTTTTCACAAGCGACACTTTCAGAAATACCCAATCATCAACTTGAAACTCTAGGTCTCTATGCCGCACATTCGAATAGGATTTTTGGCGGCTCTGAGTTGTCTTCAAATGCTCTTGAATCCACTTAACTTTCTCTATAGCCTGATAGACCAATTTGGTCCCATCACTCCCTTTCACCAACTTTAGACCAACCAATTGGTGATCTACACCTTCGGCCATAAAAATCATGCTTTCAAACTGAGCAAGATAATCCTATTATAAGGTCCATATTTACCATCTTCACTAAAGGATGTGTGTGTGAGATAAACACTTGGTTTTCTGTTGCTCGACTTTCACTTGCTGATAATTCAGACACTTGGCCACAAAGTATGCAACCTTCTTTTTCATGTCGTCCCACCAATAAGTCTCCTGGAGATTATGATACATGTTTGGGGAACCTGGGTGGATAGAATACGTGGACATATGGACTTCTATCATCTTCCTCCCTTGCTAAGTCCATCTATGGTTAGAACACACAATCTATCCTGGTACGTCAAAGTACCATCATCTCCCCCTTGTTCAAAAGCCATCATGTTATGCATGTGAATCCCCTCTTCCAGCTACAACAAGTAGGGATAATCAAACCGCTTCTCCTTCACTTCGGCTACTAAGGTGGAACAGGTCCTGTTCTAGACATCAACTCCACCATCTTTGGTGTCCGAAAGTCGAACTCCTACCTTGGCTAAGCAGTTAACTTCTTTCAACATAGTTCCCTTGTCTACCTCATTCATGAGCTATACCTCCCACACTTGATTATCTTCCTGAAAACACTTATAGTCTTGCTGTGAGCTAAGTCTCTGACCACTACTCGAAGGGTCTCGTGCAATGGCACTGCCCTCGTAATACATAACTGGGCATGATTTTATAGCTTTTCTATGATCACGTTATCACCAATAACTAAGCTCGGTGATCATTCTTCTCACTTTGTGTTTCTTACACATGCTAGACTTATTCCTTGTGGTAATTATACAATTTCCTTATTACCGAACTGATTTTCTTTTTCATATTCCATGCTAACTTTCCTTATTTTCTGCAATTCCTTCCATTCTACCCCAATAACGACTCATCTTCCAACTTACATCTGAGCTAGGAAAAACTAAATTATTCACATGACGGAAAGCTAATGTATTCACAACTATCATACACAATCTTAATTATCTAACTCTGCTCACACTGTCAATCTTGGAGAAACCACATTTCGACAATTCCTAAAAGCTATTCTTCTACTGCTTGCTCTTTTACTACTAGCTATTTTTTTCCACTGTCACTATACTTCGGGTTTAACATAACCTCTTTGGGTTCTAACACATGTTCGGTATTTCAAAGTATCATCCACTCACTAGAGTTAACCCGGCTAAGTGAATCAAATCTTACCTCCACTAGCTCTACTGAAATTGCTAATTCACTGTATTTACTCAAACTTATTTACTATTCTTTTACTAACCCCCTGCTAGCATCATGTTTTCTTGCTCTGCTTTGAATAACTGAAGTGGAGCATAAGGTTTATCCTAACTTCCCTCATCATCTGACCATATTCTCTTGCCGTACACTATTATTCTCTTTGAACTATGCACATGGATCACACTTAGAGAAATTTCATCTGTCTTAAACAAAATTGGAATATCTAACCCCAAACTTTCTATACACTTCAAAATCACTTCAGACTATAACCCTCCGGCCTAAACACATAGTCACATCATGTGAAGGGGGAACTGTCATATCTTTTATCTCACAATAATAGCCACATCGTATACAAATTCACTAATATGGTACTTTCTAGTTCTGATTTGAATAAATCTAACCAACTTAAAATCATTCCCTAAAATTCAATGTCACCTGCTCTTGGTTCTCATTTCGTACATCATATTATTCTTAGCTATATTTCCTTTAGGCTATTTTCTGTCCAAAACTATAGTGATCAATTCTATGCCTGCTGCGGTTGAATTCTTAACCTGTTACACTGTTAGGTTTGACATGCGGATACACTGCCATACACGTCTGATAATCACTTCATGCACCATCCGGTGAGTCTTGGGTCTTAATACCTAAAACATGCAAAGATGTCGTTATAATCACTATTACTTACATTTTCTTTGAGCATCCATATGCATCACTGTATACTCACAAGTCTCTAGAAATTTTGATACACTAAAAAATTGGAGGTCTAGTAACTGAATAACAAACAACTGGCATACTGAATAACCATAAACCTGCTAACTGAAAGACTGCATAACTGGTAACTGAGTTAAACTGATAACCATAAAATATGATTACTGCTTTTGTACTTTCTGATTAGGTTATGCTCTAATCTGTACTACTACCCATTACATCCCACTTTCAACATCCTCTCAAATCTCATTTGTTACCAACATGTACTCCATAGATATACCCAATGGGCAATTATCCTCTCTAGAACCTTAGGTTTTTCGTGCATGTTGCTTGGGCATCCAATACGTTTGGAATTCGATAGGAAGAGAAGTTTAACTATTGCTCTGAGCTTCATGGCACGATCTAGAGTAGAAAGAAGTGAGACAATCCTGAATGTCCTGGTAGTTAACCGTTTATATGAGTGGCCGGCACACACATATAAAGGAAACTCCACTAGACACGGCTTCATAGACTCCCTAGGACACTTGAACCTAGGCTCTGATACCAAGCTTTGTCACGCCCCGAACCTGGGCCTGGACGTAACACGACACTCGGTGCCTGACTACATGGTGACCGAGCGAAACCAACTGGCTGGCTGAATCAACATGTGGTATCATAACATACTGAATGCGGAAAATAAACTAACACATGCTGATATACTGAAAGTCTGGATGATATAAATCAAATTGCGGAAATACTAATACAATTCTGAAACATATTTGTAGCCAACATGGCTTAACATGAAAAGTCTGAGACTCTGTCTAACTGTTACTCTAGTCTATGAAGCCTCTATTGAAGTACTGAAAACACTGTATATCTGTAAACACTGAAAGACTGTAAAGTAATGATAATGCTCCTAAAGAACTGGGGATCACCAAATAGCTGGTACGAGAGTCCTAGCACTCTGGATCGTCAACCTGTAAATCATTACCTGCCTCGTGAGATGCAGGCCCCGGGCAAAAGGGACGTCAGTACATTTGAATTGTACTGGTATGTAAAGCAACTGAAAGAAAGAATTATAAATGCTGAAACTGAAACTAAGCTGGTAACTGAGAATTGATAATTGATAACTGAAATATTAACTATTGAAACTGAAACTGAAGTGATAACTGAAAAGATAACTGATAACTGATAACTGAACTGATAGCTGAAAAGATAACTGATAACTCAACTGATAACTGAAAAGATAACTGATAACTGAAACGATAACTGATAACTGATAACTGAACTAAATAAAGGAAGTAAGGATATGAATACTCCCTCTTCAGAATGATGAACAACCTGTTTATCTGAATATTAAACTGCGGCCTCAGGCCCAATATATATATCTGCACAAACTGCGGCCTCGGGCCCAAGTATACTTATACATAACTACGACCTCAGGTCCAAAATGCATAAAGCATAAACTGCGGCCTCAGGCCCAAAGATGCATAAAGCATTAGCTGCGGCCTCAGGCCCAAATATAGGTGTTCTACATTCAGGGATTTAAAATCAGGAACTGAGAATCATACTGCAATACATAATACTGGAATACTAAATAGGACTAGAATGAGACATGTATTCTTGAACTGGTTATGAACGCTGAACTTCAAATGTTTATGACATGCTGAGTAAGCTATACTGAGACTTAGGGACATCAAGCCCAAGTCTATATTGAATACGAACTGAGCTCACAACGTTCAGAATGAAAGTCATGAACGAGTTATGAAACTAGAGAACAGAAGTTCAACAACTATTCAAGGGACTAGGCCTTAACTATATTTTTGAGGCAATTGATACGTCATAAAAGAAACCTAATGTAGGGAGAATCATTAACATTCCCAAACATAGAGAGTTAGCCTCACATACCTTAACTTCCTTCTCTTGAGCATAATACAACATTCTCCAACCCTTTCAACTTTAATCTATATCAATACAATTCAAAGGGATTCCAAATTAGCAACAATATCCATATTTTGGTCACTTAGGCATTTTATCAAACACTTGGTGAGTAAAAAGTTTCATAATCCCTATTAATGGTGTTTCTACACCCAATAACCGACTCTCTTGCTCTTGGATGAATTCTAAAGTCTCAAACGGTTATAATCAATATTATTCTTCCTCACCCATAAGGTAAACAACACCCTTAACCAATAAAGTTCCATTAAATAAACATCTTTCAATCTCTATAATAGTTGTGTATTTATATTAGGAACTTATGGCTTCTAATCACGACACCAAGAGTCCCAATACTTAATTCACACTCATATTCCCATAATAAATTCATACATGTAAGTCTAAGGGTGTAGGATTACCTTTTGGAAGAAATCTTGCAAAACCCTCCTTTGAGTTCTTGAAGGAATTTCTTGAAGATCTATGTGTTTTATGAGTAGATTTCATCAATACTAGTGTAAGAATGATGGAGTTTCACACCAAGTTAATGGAGATTGCTTACCTTGAAGATGGGAGGGGTTGGAGGTCTTGAGAGGGTGGAAAAAAACCCCAAAATTTGTCCAAAAGAAATAGGGAAAAATGAACCCTAAAATTGGCTTAAAAGAGCTGGGACTAGGGCGCGTCTACTCTAGCAAAGTGTCCTCGCTTCGCTGTCCATTGCATTCAAGGGAAGACAAAAATCCGCATCTACTTTAGCGAAGCGAGCTCGCTTCGCTGTCCGCCAAAATAACTAGGTGGTATGTCTTTAGTAATTTGGTCATAACTTCTTGTAGGAATGTCCAAATGACGAATGGTTTGAAGCGTTAGAAACTAAACTCAAAGATCTTTCATTTGATAGGTTGTGAATCACATAATACCTTATATAAATATAGATATGCTCGTCCAAAGTATAGTCTTGTGCGTGCTCATTTAGAATTTTAGTCTATCATGTATTTTTCCAACTTGGCTTAGACTTAGGTCTTTCCTTGGACCCCAAATCACTTATGATATGCCTTGTACGCTTATTATCATAACCAATTGATAACCATCACATTAATACTCATTTAATGCATCCACAACTGATTCAAATTTACGGGGTGTTACAGTTTGAATCAAATCAAGTTGTTTAAATACAGTTCCAATAAGATCATTTCAAAATATCTTTCAACAGTTCTCAAACAAAGGCTCAATGCAAATGTGAGAAAAAAAATGATGAAATCATAAACAGCCCCTCGGGCAAACATCACTCGTATACAGCTCATCAGGCAAACGTCACTCATATACAGCCCCTCGGGCAACCTCACCATCACTCATATACAGCCCCTCGGGCAAACCTCACCATAAATCATTTACAGCTCCTCGGGCAAACCTAACCATCACTCATATCTCCCAGTTACTCGGCATTCGGCACTCGGCACTCGCACTCAGTAGGTACCTGCGCATACTGGGGGTGTGCAGACTCCGGAGGGGCTCCTTCAGCCCAAGCGCTATAACAAGCCAATCATGGCATAAATCAATCAGGCCTCGGCCTCACTCAGTCATGAATCAGTAAAACATGCTGCGGTGTGCAACCTGATCCCATAAATATCAAATCAGGCCCACGGCCTCACTTAGTCATAACCTCTCCAGCCTCTCGGGCTCTCAGAAAACAAGGCATTCAGCCCAAACAACATTTATATGATGCATCAAAACGGAGTAATAAAGACTAAGTTATGCAGTAAATAAGTATAAACATGACCGAGTATAGATTTCCAACCGAAAATAATGAGAGGATAGCAATAAAAGACCTGTAAGGGTCCAAAAAACACGAGCATAAGGCCTAAACATGGCATCCAACCTGATTTACAGAAATTCTATCTAAAACAAGTAAGAAGCATGTAGTTTCAACAAAATATTCAACTTTACAGTAGATACGGGACGGACCAAGTCACAATCCCCAACGGTGCACGCCCACACACTCGTCACCTAGCATGTACGCCACCTCAAAATAGTCACATGACACAAAATTCGGAGTTTCATACCCTCAGGACTAGATTTACAATCGTTACTTACCTCAAGCCGATCAAATCTCTACACTGTGATGCTCTTGCCCCTCGACTCGGCCTCCAAATGCTCCGAATCTATTCACAACCAGTACAATACCATCAATATACGCTAATGGAATTAATTCCACAAGAAAAACTATCAAATTAGACCCCAAACCCGAAATCGGCTGAAACCCGGCCCCGGGCCCACGTCTCGAAATCCGACAAAAATTACAAAACTTAAAAGCCCAGTCACTCACAAGTCCATACATATGAAATTTATCAAAATACGACTCCATTTGGTCCCTCAAATCTTTAAATCAAACTCTCCAAAATCCCAAGCCCTAACCCCTCATTTTCACCCCTAATTTCCACTAATTAATTGATAAAACAACGGGAAAATACCACAGATAGGAGTACTAGAGCTCAAGCAACTTACCTCACTAAAAACCCCTTGAATCTCCCTTCAAAATCACTCCAAAAGCTCCAAAAATTGACTTGAAAATGGTGGAAATGAACCAAAATTCCCGAAGTGTGCTATTTATACTTTTTGCCCAGGTCTTTCGCACCTGCGGCCATATATCCACTTCTGCGGAACCGCACCTGCGGTCATTTCCTCGCACCGGCGGAAACCACTTAAATCCTCAAAGCCGTATTTGCGCCCTAAGTCTCGCACCTGCGGGCTCGCAGATGCGACCAGTCTTACGCTTCTGCGGACCCAGCCCTGGCCTTCCATTTCCGCATCCGCGGCTAACCAAACGCACCTGCGACTCGCACCTGCGGTTCCCACTCCGCAGGTGCGGAAACACCACTAGCAGCAGCTTCAACTGCATTATTCAAATTTCAAACAATCCGTTAGCCATCCGAAATCATTCCGAGCCCCTCGAGACCTCAACCAAACATACCAACAAGTCATATATCAACATACGAACTTAGTCGAACCATCGGAACACTCAAAACAATATCAAAACACCGAATTACCCTCGGATCCAAGCATATTACTTCCAAATTCCGCAAACGACGCCGAAACCTACCAAACCACATCCGAATGATCTCACGATTTGCACACACGTCACAAATGACTCTACGAACCTACTCCCACTTCAGGAATTCCATTCCAACCCCGATGTCAAACTTTCCACTGCTGACCAAAATCGCCAAATTTCCAACTTTCGCCAATTCAAGCCTAATTCTACCACGGACCTCCAAATCACATTCCAAGCGCGCTCCTAAGACCAAAATCACCCCACAGAGCGAACAAAACAATCAGAAATCCAATCCGAGGTCAAATACTAAAAAGTTAAACTTGGTCAAACCTTTCAAATATAAAGCTTCTAGCTGAGAATCGTTCTTCCAACTTTGAATTCCGAATAACCTGAAAATCAAAACCGACGATCCACAAAAGTGATAATACTTCATACGGAGCTACTCATGCCCTCAAAAAACCGAACGAAGTGCAATTGCTCAAAACGACAAGTCGGGTCGTTACATCCATAACCGTAACCCAAGATGTAATCACATGATATACCACATAACTCAAACACTCATAGCGATAACTTCTAATAATAGTAGCTGCTCAAAACAACCCTATACCGGTAATAAACCTCTTATCAAACAAAGGCTCGTTCTAACACTTTCATATACTGCCAATGATGAAAGAAACACGAAGAAACTCATAACCATTTGTCAGATCAACAAGTCATGGAGCTCCCTTACTCCGATAGGAACTATAGCAGATTTCGAAGCCGACTTCCGATATTATCCTTCCAACCATGCTGTAACCAATTCTGATATTATTCATTCTAGCTCCAATGACCTCATCTCATCCAACACGACCACTCTGATGACATGACACATCAATACAATCCAAAGCTATAACCTGTGCAATTCGTGCACCCAATAGCAACATCTCAAATGTACTCAAATCATAGAAAATGATTCAAACGAGAGGACTATCCCGCTAGCTTACAAGTACCATCACAACACCATGCTAAGAGCCTAGCACACATCGGAGAACCAAAACACACGAATCCGACACCAAGGATCATACCTCTACATAACTCCGCTACAATGCGTGACCCCATCCAATCGCTGGTCTGCATAGTATACCTTGAACCACCCTGCTCAAAATCCATAACCATCCAAAATTCGAAATCAAGAACCCAAAGTGCATTACCACAACCACGGAGAGCAAATAACACATTGCCACCATCTGAAAAGAACATAGCCATCGTGCAATCAATCACGCAATACCCGAATACTCATCTTGCTCAAATTCCCGCTATAAACCCAAATAGAACCGCACCTTGTGTGTATACAACCAATGACTCACAACTCCTCATAACATAGAAGGGTAATCCACAGATCATTTTAGAAGGCGAATAAGCTCAACAACAATTGAATGGCACTTCCCTCAACAATAGCAGTTCGGAGTCAACAAATCCGACTCGATGCATAACCCACATCCATATTGGGCTTACCTGTGAACCCCAGATCAGCTCTGGTCCCCCACAGTAGGTAAATAACCCTCCGAAAGTCCACAATCACTGAATCACAACACATACTAACCTCTGACCAACCTTGGCTACATTTTTATAGTCCACCACCACGAAACAATCTATTCAGGAGAACTCCCATTCTCCAAATCCATAGAACATACGAATCACCATCTCTGATCTCAACTCCATTGCCTGAATGCCCACAATTCTCCAATTACACGGTCACCCCACGAGGAATACTTCTATAATTCTTCTGTTCCACAAAGAAAAATTTGAACTCCAGCAGTCGATCAAACAAGAGGGTGTCGCAATACCAATGAAGTATCCATAACTCAAACACATCGCCCTTTCTGAAAAGTATACTCTCATCAAGCCATACAGATTAGTAATATCATTTACCTAATCATTTGAAACTGCCCATGCTGCCTAAGGATACACTGTGACCTCGCTCATGCAAATCTCAATCCCACACAACACACCGCATGTACCATGTCATCGTATGAAAAGTATGAAAATCTCATAATCCACTCCGAGTCATAGTAAACTACATGCTCAACTAGTTAGAAACCTTCCATTGATCTCATCCAGGAGAAAATCCCTATTCGCAACATGTTCCACACACCGGTTGGAAATATACACCTCGAACCATGGTAGAAACCATTGAGAACTCTCCGAATCCCATTTGCACAAAACCCAACCGTCAGGACTGAATCCTTCTAACTCAACCAAGCTACGCAGGTCACCAAAACCCAAGAGCATTTCCAAAAACACCTGTAGAAACTCATTACCTCTTAAGCACCCAAAGAACCAATCATACCCATTACCATGCCGATCCAACCTACTACCCAGCTGTCCTATTTATCTGAGTTCCTTCTGAATTGCCTTCACATTGATGCTTCTCCTCGCCATAATACCACAAGCCTCAATCAAGACTAACCACACGAGACCTTAACATAAAACCACACCGCCCTAAGGCTCATAAGTCGATAAATGCTCTATTAAGCTCCTCAAAAGTACCACAACCGAGATACCCACTCTGGAGAGACCTTCTGTGAATTTCAAGTTGTTCATATTACTTTCCTGATACTGAACTGTAGAATCACCAACGATTTAGAAATACTACGAGCCTCGACATCATCCAATGTAACTCTCAGCTTCTAGCCACATACAAATCCGCAGAAATTCTCAATTGCCACATATATATCTTGAATTCATTAGAACCATTCTCGAGAGTTTATCCACTCTGCTCAAATCTCACTTAGACTGATCAAACGGGCCGATCGAGCTGTGCCCCATTAGCACTCCAACACCCAAGGAAATAACCCTACCTTAATGCTAGCATATAAATTTCTGCTCCACGCACATTAAATCCTTTACCAATAACAACACAAATCATTCCATGATTCTCATATACTCATAAAGCCTAATACAACTCGTATCCAGAAATTCCCTGTACTCAAGTCATCCTTGATCTCAACCTCTGCAAGTCATAACTGATTTGCAAGTATACCTCAACTGAAACTAATACGACATTTAGCCGTGCAATCAACTTATCAATATCAGACTACCCCACTTGGCTTAAATCCATAGATAAAAACACACAAAAACTCATAATGCCCATACTCTATTACTGTCGTAATACCATTGTGAGATTCAACTAAATCCTTCATAAGCTCATGCAACACAAGCCATCTAGTATTTCAAATCATCTGCAAATCCCGCATTCACCCTCGTAACAGTCAAGCCCACTCTCATAAGCGATCCAAACTCAAATTGCAACACATATATTTCACTGGTTAAAGAGGACCCCCAACAAACAACATAGGGATCACACAAACCTCACAACACCCCGCTGGAGATAACCCACATGCTTTGCCCCAAGCCGACCTCTCTCTATACTATTCCACAGTCATAAACATTACGCGGTTACTTAATCATCCTGAGTTAGAACTCATATCATAACATGTAAAAGAAAAAATCTACTTCACTCCTCAACTAAACAACATGAAAAGATCCTTCAACACACCCATACCTCAAGACTATACGTCATATAGAGATGGAAATCAAGCACCAAACAGTTCTTTCTACCCCCCAAGCAGACCCTTCTCGTCACATTCAAATCATGTGAACACGTCTCGCAGTCACATCATACTCATCACATAGCCATCCAGCCACAAATTCCACTAATAGGGACACTACCGGACTATAAATCCAAAAGCACATGCTCACACAATCAACACCTCAGTGCTCAAGCTACAGTCAAAATTCGGCCTCAAGTCCCCCAGGCTGGCCCATCATCAGCATATCGAAATCACCTCTCGCACATCATCCAGGGACTCACAAGACGTCGATGCACAACTGATACCGAGCGCTCATGTGTGCACACAAATGCGTGGAAGGAATTCGAGGAGTTACGCATCAAGCAGAATCAATGCCGCACGATAAGGATTCAAGAATGTGGAATTTCCTAAAGGTTTTGTAGCCCCTCGAAGATAAGTTTATACGTCTCCGTACCGATCCGCAAGACTCTACTAAACCCGCTCATGACTCGTAAGACCTATGTAACCTAGGCTCTGATACCAACTTGTCACGACCCAAAAACTAACACTGTCGTGATGGCGCCTAACGTGGTACTAGGCAAGCCGACACATTACCAAAACAAATCGATATTTTTGTTTCAGAGATAATTCCAAAGCTATTTAATATAAAACCTTCATAAATGAGTTCAAATCAAAACAAAAGTGCGGAAAAGAAAGCTTGACATCGGGTTATCACTAGTCATGAGCATCTACTACAACCATCTTACAATATCAAGACTAACATAGTCTGGAAATAACCAAACACAAATAAGGGAAGATAAAGAGGGAGGAAAGCAGGGCTGTTATCGCCAGGCAGCTACCTTGCTAACTCCGATAGATCTACAACTGAATAATCAACACCTGCTACCGTGTCCAGAAATGCCTGGATCTGCACAAAAGGTGCAGTGAGTAACGTGAGTACGCCAACTCACTAAGTAACAACAGTATGTAAAGGCTGAGAAGTAGTGACGAGCAATAATGCAAGAAAGGTTCATATCACAGAAACTCAGTAAAATACGACACGCTTTGAAAACAATAGTTTGAATCAAATCAGCTTGTTTAAATCCAATTCCAGTAAGATCAGTTTAAAATATCTTTCAAAAGTTCTCAAACGAAGGCTCAATGCAAAGGCGAGCAAAAAATGATGAAATCATAAACAACCCCTCGGGCAAACATCACTCGTATACAGCTCTTCAGGAAAACATCACTCATATACAGCCCCTCGGGCAACCTCACCATCACTCATATGCAGCCCCTCAGGTAAACCACACCATCACTCATATATAGCCCCTCGGGCAAACCTCACCATCACTCATATCTCCCAGTCACTCGGCACTCGCACTCAGTAGGTACCTGCGCTTACTAGGGGTGTGCAGACTCCGGAGGGGATCCTTCAGCCCAAGCGCTATAACAAGCCAATCATGGCATAAATCAATTAGGCCCTCGGCCTCACTCAGTCATGAATCAGTAAAACATGCTGCGGCGTGCATCTCGATCCCATAAATATCCTCACAAATCAGGCCCTCGGCCTCACTCAGTCATAACCTCTCCATCCTCTCGGGCTCTCAGAAAACAAGGCCTTCAGCCCAAACAACATTTATATGATGCATCAAAACGGAGTAATAAAGACTGAGTCATGCAGTAAATAAGTATAAACATGACTGAGTATGGATTTCCAACCGAAAACAATGAGCGGATAGCAAAAAAAGACCTCTAAGGGTCCAAACAACACTAGCATAAGGCCTAAACATTGCATCCAACCTAATTTACAGAAATTCTTTCTAAAACAAGTAAGAAGCATGTAGTTTCAACAAAATATTCAACTTTACAGTAGATACGGGACGGACCAAGTCACAATCCCCAACGGTGCACGCCCACACACTCGTCACCTAGCATGTACGCCACCTCAAAATAGTCACATGACACAAAATCCGGAGTTTCATACCCTCAGGACTAGATTTACAATCGTTACTTACCTCAAGCCGATCAAATCTCTACACTGTTATGCTCTTGCCCCTTGACTCGGCCTCAAAATGCTCTGGATCTATTCATAACCAATACAAGACCATCAATATACGCTAATGGAATGAATTCCACAAGAAAAACTATCATGTTAGACCCCAAAGCCGAAATTGGCTCAAACCCGACCCCGGGCCCACGCTCAAAATCCGACAAAAATTACAAAACTTAAAAGCCCATTCACTAACGAGTCCATACATACAAAATTTATCAAAATACGGTTCCGTTTGGTCCCTCAAATCCTTAAATCAAACACTCCAAAAATCCCAAGCCCTAGCCCCTCATTTTCACCCCTAAGTTTAGCTAATCAATTGATAAAACAACAGGAAAACACCAAAGATAGGAGTCTTAGAGCTCAAGCAACTTACCTCACTGAAAACCCCTTGAATCTCCCTTCAAAATCATTCCAAAAGCTCCAAAATTCAACTTGAAAATGGTGGAAATGAACCTAAATTCCCGAAGTCTGCTATTTATACTTTCTGCCTAGGTCTTTCGCACCTGCGGCCACATATCCGCTTCTGCGGAACCGCACCTGTGGTCATTTCCTCGCACCTGTGGAAACCACTTAAATCCTCAAAGCCGCATTTGCGCCCCAAGTCTCGCACCTGCGGGCTTGCAGATGCGACCAATCTTACGCTTCTACGGACCCAGCCCTGGCCTTCCTTTTCCGCGTCCGCGGCTAACCAAACGCACCTGCGACTCGCACCCGCGGTTCCCACTCCGCAGGTGCGGAAACACCACTAGCAGCAGCTTCGGCTGCATTATTCAAATTTCAAAATCTCCGTTAGCCATCCGAAATCATTCCGAGCCCCTCGACATCTCAACCAAACATACCAACAAGTCATATATCAACATACGAACTTATTCGAACCTTCGGAACACTCAAAATAACATCAAAACACGGACTTACCCTCGGATTCAAGCCTACTAAACTTCCAAATTCCGTAAACGACACCGTAACCTACCAAACCACGTCCGAATGACCTCACGATTTGCACACACGTCAAAAATGACACTACGAACCTACTCCCACTTCCGGAATTCCATTCCGACCCCGATATAAAATTTTCCATTGCCGACCAAAATCGCCCAATTTCCAATTTTCGCCAATTCAAGCCTAATTCTACCACGGACCTCCAAATCACATTCCAAACGTGCTCTTAAGACCAAAATCACCCCACGGAGCGAACAGAACCATCAGAAATCCAATCCAAGGTCAAATACTAAAAAGTTAAACTTGGTCAAACCTTTCAAATATAAAGCTTCTAGCTGAGAATTATTCTTCCAACATTGAATTCCGAATAACCTGAAAATCAAAACCGACGATCCACATAAGTCATAATATTTCATACGGAGCTACTCATGCCCTCAAACAACCGAGCGAAGCAATTGCTCAAAATGACAATTCGGGTGGTTACATCCCCCCCCCCTACTTAAACATACTTTCATCCTCGAACGTGCCAAGAGTTGTTCCAAAAGCCATCAAATCTCTGTGTAACCTCACTATGCACATACCTGGGGGTGATCCCACGTGACCCTATCCCATATAGGTCATATAACACAACATGACTGAGATTTCTTAATCCAACCTAGCCCATAAGTCTTAGAACCCAATTTCCAACATCCGGAATTACCTATAAGATCACAATCTCGCATCTGCACACTGTGTAAGTCCGAACAATCTGTATCAAACCATATCCGTAACCCAAGATGTAATCACATGATATACCACATAACTCAAACACTCATAGCGATAACTTCTAATCACAGTAGCTGCTAAAAACAACCCTATACCGGTAATAAACCTCTTATCAAACAAAGCCTCATTCTAACACTTTCATATACTACCAATGATGAAAGAAACACGCAGAAACTGATAACCATTTGTTAGATCAACAAGTCATGGAGCTCTCTCTTCTCCGACAGGAACTATAGCAGATTTCAAAGCCGACTTCCGTTATTATCCTTCCAACCATGTTGTAACCAATTCTGATATTATTCATTCTAGGTCCAATGACCTCATCTCATCCAACACGACCACTCTGATGACATGACACATCAATACAATCCAAAGCTATAACCTGTGCAATTCGTGCACCCAATAGCAACATCTCAAATGTACTCAAATCATAGAAAATGATTCAAAAGAGAGGACTATCCCGCCAGCTTACAAGTACCATCACAACACCATGATAAGAGCCTAGCACACATCGTAGAACCAAAACACACGAATTCGACACCAAGGATCATACCTCTACATAACTCCGCTACAATGCGTGACCCCATCCAATCGCTGGTCTGCATTATATACCTTGAGCCACCCTGCTCAAAATCCAAAACTATCTGAAATTCGAAATCAAGAACCAAAGTGCATTACCACAACCACGGAGAGCAAATAACATAATGCCACCATCTGGAAAGAACATAGCCAACGCGCAATCAATCACGCAATACCCGAATACTCATCTTGCTCAAATTCCCGCTATAAACACAAATAGAACCGCACCATGTGTGCATACAACCAACGATTCACAACTCCTCATAACATAGAAGGGTAATCCACATATCATTTCAGAACACGAATAAGCTCAACAACCACTAAGTGGAACTTCCCTCAACAATAGCAGTTCAGAGTCAAAAAATCCGACTCGATGCAGAACACACATCCATATTGGGCTTACCTGTGAACCCCTGATCAGCTTTGGTCCCCCACAGTAAATAAATAACCCTCCGAAAGTCCACAATGACTGAATCACAACACATACTAACCTCTGACTAACCTTGGCTACATTTTTATAGTCCACCACCACGAAACAATCTATTCACGAGAACTCCCATTCTCCAAATCCATAGAACATACGAATCACCATCTCTGGTCTCAACTCCATCGCCTGAATGCCCACACTTCTCCAATTACACAGTCACCCCAAGAGGAATACTTCTAAAATTCATCTGTGCCACGAAGAAAAATTTGAACTCCAGCAGTCGATCAAACAAGAGGGTGCCGTAATACCAATGAAGTATCCATAACTCAAACACATTGCCCTTTCTGAAAAGTATACTCTCATCAAGACATACTAATTAGTAATATCATTTACCTAATCATTTGAAATTGCCCATGCTGCCTAAGGATACACTGTGACCTCGCTCATGAAAATCTCAATCCCACACAACACGCTGCATGTACCATGCCATCGTATGAAAAGTATGAAAATCTCATAATCCACTTCGAGTCACAGTAAGCTACATGCTCAACCAGTTAGAAACCTTCCATTGATCTCATCCAGGAGAAAATTCCTATTTGCAACATGTTCCACACACCGGTTGGAAATATACACCTCGAACCATGGTAGAAGCCATTGAGAACTCTTCGAATCCCAATTGCACAAAACCCAACCGTCAGGACTGAATCCTTCTAACTCAACCAAGCTACGAATCTCACCAAAACCAAGGAGCATTGCCACGAAACACTTGTAGAAACTCATTACCTCTTAAGCACCCAAAGAACTAATCATACCCATTACTATGCCGATCCAACCTACTACCCAGCTATCCTATTTATCCGAGTTCCTTCTGTATTGCCTTCACATTGATACTTCTCCTTGCCATAATACCACAACCCTCAACCCAGACTCACCACACGAAACCTTATCATAAAACCACACCGCCCTAAGGCTCATAAGTCGATGAATGCTCTCTTAAGCACCTCAAAAGTACCAAAACCGAGATACCCACTCTGGAGAGACCTTCTGTGAATTTCAAGTTGTTCATATTACCTTCCTGATATTGAACTGTAAAATCCAGAACGATGTAGAAATAATGCAAGCCTCGACATCATCCAATGTAACTCTCAGCTTCTAGCCACATACAAATCCGCAAAAATTCTCAATTTCCACATATAAATCTTGAATTCATTAGAACCATTCTAAAAAGTTATGCACTCTGCTCAAATCTCACTTAGACTAATCAAACGGGATGATCGACCTGTTCCCCATTAGCACTCCAACACCCAAGGAAATAACCCCACCTTAATGCTACCATATAAATTTCTGCTACACGCGCAGTACATCCTTCACCAATAACAACACAAATCATTCCATGATTGTCATATACTCATAAAGCCTAATACAACTCGTATCTTGAAATTCCCTGTACTCAAGTCATCCTTGATTTCAACCTCCGCAAGTCATAACTGATTCACCAGTTAACCTCAAACTGAAACTAATACGACACTTAGCCGTGCAATCAACTTATCAATATCAGACTCCCCCACTTGGCTTAAATCCATAGATAAAAACACACAAAAACTCACAATGCCAATACTCTATTACTGCCATAATACCACAGTGAGATTCAACTAAATCCTTCATAAGCTCACGCAACACAAGCCATCTAGTATTTCAAATCATCTGCAAATCCCGCATTCACCCTCGTAACAATCAAGCCCACTCTCATAAGCGATCCAATCTCAAATTGCAACACATATATTTCACTGGTAAAAGAGGACCCCCAACAAACAACATAGGGATCACACAAACCTCAGAACACCCCGCAAGAGATAACCCACCTGCTTTGCCCCAAGCCGACCTCTCTCTATACCCTTTCATAGTCATAAACATTACGCAATCACTAAATCTTCCAGAGGCTGAACTCATATCACAACATGAAAAAAAAAATCTACTTCACTCCTTAACTTAACAACACGAAAAGATCCTTCAACATACCCATACCTCGAGACTATACGTCATATATAGATGGAAATCAAGCACCAAATAGTTCTTTCTACACCCCAAGCAGACCCTTCTAGTCATATTCAAATCATATGAACACGTCTCGTAGTCACATCATACTCATCACGTAGCCATCCGGCCATAAATTCTACTAATAGGGACACTTCTGGACATATAAATCCAAAAGCACGTGCTCACACAATCAACACCTCAGTGCTCAAGCTACAGTCAAAATCCGGCCTCAAGTCCCCAGACTGGCCCATCATCAGCATATCGAAATCACCTCTCGCACTTCTTCCAGGGAATCACAAGACGCCGATGCACAGCAGATACCGAGCGCTCATGTGTGCACACGAATGCATGGCAGGAATTCAAGGAGTTACGCTTCAAGCTAAATCAATGACGCACGATAAGGATTCAAGAATGTGGAATTTCCGTAAGGTTCTGCAGCCCCTTGAAGATAAGTATAGACGTCTCCATACCGATCCGCAAGACTCTACTAAACCCGCTCATGACTCGTGAGACCTATGTAACCTAGGATCTGATACCAACTTGTCACGATCCAAAAACCAACCCTGTCGTGATGGCGCCTAACGTGGTACTAGGCAAGCCGACAGATTACCAAAACAAATCGATGTTTTCATTTCAAAGATAATTCCAAAGCTATTTAATATAAAACCTTCATAAAGGAGTTCAAATCAAAATAGAAGTGCGGAAAAGAAAGCCCGACGTTGGGGTGTCACTAGTCATGAGCATCTACTACAACCATTTGAAGAGCGAGAAAGCAGGGCTGCGATCGCCAGGTAGCTACCTTGCTAACTCCGATGGATCTACAACTAAATAATCAACATCTGCTACCGTTTCCATAAATTCCTGGATTTGCACAAAAGGTGCAGGAAGTAACGTGAGTATGCCAACTCACTAAGTAACAACAGTATATAAAGGCTGAGAAGTAGTGACGAGCAATAATGCAAGTAAGGTTCATATCACATAAACTCAGTAAAATACGACACGCTTTGAAAACCATAGTTTGAATCAAATCAGCTTGTTTAAATCCAGTTCCAGTAAGATCATTTTAAAATATCGTTCAACAGTTCTCAAATAAAGGCTCAATACAAAGGTGAGCGAAAACTGATAAAATCATAAACAACCCCTCGGGGAAACATCACTCGTATACAACTCTTCGGGCAAACATCACTCATATACAGCCCCTCGGGCAACCTCACCATCACTCATATGCAGCCTCTCGGGCAAACCTCACCATAACTCATATACAGCCCCTCGGGCAAACCTCACTATTACTCATATCTCCCAGTCACTCGGCACTCGCACTCAGTAGGTACCTGCGCTCACTGGGGGTGTGCAGACTCCGGAAGGGCTCCTTCAGCCCAAGAGCTATAACAAGCCAATCATGGCATAAATCAATAAGGCCCTCGGCCTTACTAAGTCATGAATCAGTAAAACATGCTGCGGCGTGCAGCCCGATCCCATAAATATCCTCACAAATTACGCCCTCGGCCTCACTCAGTCATGAATTAGTAAAATATGATGCGGCGTGCAGCCCGATCCCATAAATATCCTCACAAATCAGGCCCTCGGCCTCACTCAGTCATAACCTCTCCAATCTCTCTGGCTCTCAAAAAACAAGGCATTCAGCCCAAACAACATTTATATGATGCATCAAAACAGAGTAGTAGAGACTGAGTTATGCAGTAAATAAGTATAAACATGACTGAGTATAGATTTCCAACTGAAAACAATGAGACGATAGCAATAAAAGACCTCTAAGGGTCCAAACAACATTGGCATAAGGCCTAAACATGACATCCATCTTGATTTACAAAAATTCTTTCTAAAACACGTAAGAAGCATGTAGCTTCAACAAAATATTCAACTTTACAGTAGATACGGGACGGACCAAGTCACAATTCCCAACGGTGCACGCCCACATGCCCGTCACCTAGCATGTGCGCCAGCTCAAAATAGTCACATAACGTAAAATCCGGGGTTTCATACCTTCAGGACTAGATTTACAATCGTTACTTACCTCAAGCCGATCAAATCTCTACACTGCGATGCTCTTGCCCCTCGACTCGGCCTCCATATGCTCCGAATCTATTCATAACCAGTACAATACCATCAATATACATTAATGGAATGAATTCCATAAGAAAAACTATCAAATTAGACCCCAAACCCGAAATCGGCTCAAACCCGGCCCCCAGGCCCACGTCTCAAAATCTGACAAAAATTACAAAAGTTAAAAGCCCATTCACTCACGAGTCCATACATACAAAATTTATCAAAATCCGACTCCTTTTGGTCCCTCAAATCCTCAAATCAAACTCTCCAAAATCCCAAGCCCTAACCCCTCATTTTCACCCCTAATTTCCACTAATTAATTGATAAAACAACGGGAAAGCACCATAGATAGGAGTATTAGAGCTCAAGCAACTTACCTCACTGAAAACCCCTTGAATCTCCTTTCAAAATCACTCCAAAAGCTCGAAAAACCGACTTGAAAATGGTGAAAATGAACCAAAATTCGCAAAGTGTGCTATTCATACTTTCTGCCCAGGTCTTTCACACCTGCAACCATATATCCGCTTCTGCGGAACCGCACCTGCGGTCATTTCCTCGCACCTGCAAAAACCACTTAAATCCTCAAAGTCGCATCTGCGCCCCAGGTCTCGCACCTGCGGGCTCACAAATGCGACAAATCTTACGCTTCTGCGAACCCAGCCCTGGCCTTCCATTTCCGTATCTGCAGCTAACCAAATTGACCGGTGACTCACACCTGTGGTTCCCACTTTGCAGGTGCGGAAACACCAGTAGCAGCAACTTCAGCTGCATTATTCAGATTCCAAACTCTCCGTTAGCCATCCGAAATCATCCTGAGCCCCTCGGGACCTCAACCAAACATACCAAAAAGTCATATATCAACATACAAACTTAGTCGAATCTTCGGAACACTCAAAACAACATCAAAACACCGAATTACCCTCGGATTCAAGCCTAAGAACTTCTAAACTTCCAAATTCCGGAAACAACGCTGAAACCTACCAAACCACGTCCGAATGACCTCACATTTTTCACACACGTCACAAATGACACTACGTACCTACTCCCACTTCCGGAATTCCATTCTGACCCCGATATCAAATTTTCCACTGCCGACCAAAATTGCCAAATTTTCAACTTTCGCCAATCCAAGCCTAATTCTAGCCTTATTTGTTGTTATGTTGTACGTATATTGTTATCTGCACAGGTTTATTTACGTGGGTGTCCTGTCATAGCCTCGTCAATACCTCGTCGAGGTAAGGCTCGACACTTACGGAGTACATTGTAGTTCCTTTAGATCTGCTGTGTAACTAGTGAGAGAAGAAAAAGAGATAAACACTGGTGAGGCATTGTATCAAGAAAAGAAAAATGACATATAGATTAAGATGTTGGTGTAAAGCTACATCATCCATTCTGTACTCAAGAAATATCGATCACTGAAAGAGAACACCCTTGCAACCCAGGGGGACTGGACTAGGATTCACATTGAATCCGAACTAGTATAAAAATTCTGGTGTCTTTATTTCCTGCATTTTATTTCTGCATTTACTATTATCCTGTTCTTATTTCTAGTCAACTAATTGGTAAACTAGTCAACTACTTCTAAAATTTTGTTAATAAGCAATTCCCCCCCCCCCCAGCCCCGGTCCCCCGTACTTTTATGTTCTTGATTTTATAGATTTGTGACCTCTTCCTTCTCTCCCTTATTACACTGTAGAAATATTTTGAGTTGAAATATATATATATATATATATATATATATATTTATAAATCTTTATTTTTTTTAAGCCCGTCGGCTGAAATATTATTTATCTCCGATTTAGAGATTAAACAATGTATTGTCTCTTTCTACACAAACATAACAATATAATATCATTATGTAGCTATCATTATAATATGCAATTGCAAGCTTGTATTAACCTTCTCTGGTGGCTCAATTCAGGTGGCTCATCTCTCCATAACAAATTCTTAGCTTAGATTTCCAAGTCAGTCATATCTTAAACCAAGAGAAGCTCTTAAAATCACACATATCATCCCGTGTGATTACCTTGATCTTTTCCACCTTCATTTAGTCCAAGTAGGTGCTTATACTCTCAGGGTACCTTAATTATGTCATTAAGATTTAAATTAGACCAAAATAATATTCAAAACTTGCAGGGCTTTACATCTTGTTTGGCAGTTGTGCTCGTCAAATTAATATCTCAATATCGAACTCTTTTCTGGGGATAATGGGTAGAATATATTCAAGTTAATATGTGCAATAAAAAAATGAAATAAAAAACAAAATTATCTCTTACAAGGATATTAAGGAACCCGATGGGAAGTGCATCGCTCCATTACAAAAGGCAGTTGCTTAGCAACTTTATACAGCATGATAAAATTAAATAAATAGATTTAATTCTTTCAACAAAGGAGAATGAAGTCGACCAGCAACAAATGCAGTCTAAACTTCAATAGAATCCACAAGTAGGGCAATAATGTGAGGTTTTAGGACTTTCTCCGGATGAGTGTATCCATCTAGATTGTGTATATATGTAACCTCAACAATACATGCAAGATTGAGAATACGAGATAAAAACTCGGTAGAGACAGGAGTGGGCCTAAGAAGTCCTTCATTAAGATCCTTCCATGCTGCCTCAGCCATTTCTTGAAATTTAGTCATCGCCTCTTCTGTTGATACGCCATAATCTCTCATGCAGCACTCAATTCCTGTTGCAATTTGTCCCCTACATTTCTCAACCTGGAAAGGTAGATAGATTAGGGGTTAGCTTTTATATTGTCGCAATACTTTATTTGTCCAAATTACATATAATTATATAAGTTTGTGAGATACAACTCATACCTCGTATGTGGCTGTGTCATCAATAACTCGACATATTATCACACTAGCTTCAAGAATTTTCGGATTCTTTGACAACCACTTAAAATCCTGCTCTGTAACAGACTTCATGCCCAAATATGATGTTGTCGCGAGGTAATAATATGTAGTAGTAGTTGCTAGTGCATTGCTTAGGTATTCAGAAACAGGTGGCTTATATCCTTCAATAAACCATGTTGACTCGACATTATAATTTCTTACTACTTCTTTCATCTGTGAATACAAAATATATATGTTTAAGTGTTAGATAATTTTGATTGAATTCTATCAAGCTTAAGATCACCAAAACATGTACAGAAGGTAAAACAAAGCGAGAAACGGAATTAGGAAAAAACATATTTCAATAGTTAAGTTGCTCAAACATACTCTTTCTATTGCATGGCAGACAATATCTTCCAGCACTAGACAATTCCTTTTCATAATCCTTGTAAAGATCTAGAATAGCTTTATAACTGATTTTCATATAATCAGGAAGGCGATCAATTTCCTTGATATCCCATCGGCAGGATGAAAAATTAAGGTGAACTCATGCATTTTGAAAGAGCACAACTATAATGAGTAGAAGTTCATCTTAATCTTTTCACGATGACATTTACTACAAGGAATATCTGAATAAGTGAATTGATAAGTTCATACCTTTGTATGGCATCTGTGTATGACTCAAGTTCTTTAACTGTACCATAAGCATCAAAGGTGTCATCAACAATCGAAATCATTGATATGGTCTTAACAAGCATGACGCGAGCTTGAGAGTATTGAGCCTCAAAATAAACTCCTAATGCCCAAAAGTAGCATTCAACTACTCAATCTCTAGCATATGGAAGTGTTGTTACGAAATCCAAATCTTTCCACCACCTGCAACATAACAAATTAACATCAGTACTTGAGATATAATAAATCAAAAAGGGTTCATCGTTCTTACTTATCGTACCTTGATACTTCAGCAGTTCTTTTTTGTGCAACATCTGGAGCAAGTTGAAATCCAATTTGGCAAATCGAAGTAACACATCATTTTTTGATTGTTCCTTCTCATAGATTGATGAGATGCAGAATCGAGTCTCGACTCTAGGAACGCCCTTATGCAAACATTGCTCAAGGGCATGTGTCACTTGCTCCCTAAGTGGAAATTTCATATATGGAGCTGCAGATTCAAGATGGATAGTGGAGAAAGCATGTGCGTCTTCTAAGATGGTGTCAGTATGAGTCGTTACATGTGAAGCTTCATACAAGTTCAATAATCCTAAGACATCACTAGCTAGAGACTCCTTGAATTTGCCATTTTCATCTTGGAATTTGCTGAAAATTTCTGGTTTTCAAGGAAGAATACACAATATTAACCTTCCTGCAAATGGATAATAATTTTAACAACTTTAAATTAAAGATGTGCTTCATGCATGGTGAACTTACCAGGAGAGATGTTGAAACCATGTTGCCTGAGCAATCGAAATTGAAGTGAAGAAGTGCTCAAATCATCGCAGTTTGAGGTTTGGTTGTAAATTTGATCCAAAATCTCATCAATTTCTTTCTCAAAGTGGTATGATATGCCAAGGCGTTCAATAATGTCAATCAAATTCAACGTATCAGACAACTTTCTTCCAGTTGCTAATAGCATACTCCTCGTTTGTTCCTTCAATGCTTCAATCTCTTGAGCATACTTTTCAGCAACCTATTTATAATGTATTTAAAAAAAGAAAACTGATAATTAGAAAAGCTAATGTTGTTCAATAAACATAAAGAAGAAACTAAGCATGTTTGCAAGATGAAACTACAAATGAAGAATACTACTAAATTACATGATTATCAATGGAGAATGAAAGGAAATGATCACCCCAGAGTCTAGGGGAGAAGTCGGCGACGGGACGAACAATCTCTTCTTCAAAATTGCCAACTACAGCTGAGGCCATTGCTATAAAATTTATACTTTTAGTACCACAAAGAGTTTTGGTTCTTAGTTCTCTGAGGGAGAAAGAAAGTAGACTGATGAGTGAAACTGAAGAGAAGGCATAAGTATTTATAATGCTTTCTTATTTCTTCATTTCAGTTGCCTTACTTGACCATATATATACCACATAGTCACCAATCATCATCAGCCTTTTGATTTCTTCATTGGCGTCTCAGTGAATCCAATTTAATAGGTGTAGTATTTCTTTAAGTTTTCTTATATTAATTGTGTTGTGGGACGTCATATGTCGGAAATAATGTTTTCCATGAAAAATGTTTTTCTAGAAAATGAGAGGTTTTATCACTTTTTTTTTTATTTGACTAGAGAGTGAAAAATAATTTTCGGATTTTTTTTTTGTGTGTTTGGTTAGAGAGTATAGAATATTTTTAGGAAATAATTTTTATGCTACTCTCCTCAACCCACCTTCTCCTAAATCCCTATGTTCCCGTGACTCTATTTTCTTCAAGAATTCAATTATTCTTTTCAAAATTCATACAAATCTAAAGGAGCTAATGTGCTACTTTACTTTTTCACATAAGAATAATATTGAAATTTGAGCTCGGTAACTAAAAAGAAAATACTTTATTTTGTTGAAAAAGAAAGTATCATTTCTACGACATGAAACGGAATTACTTATTTTATTGAATGAAAGAAAATACTTTTTTTACATCATGAAAAGAAGGTACTCTTTTTGTTGAAAAAAATATTTTTTCTATTTCAAGAAAAGAAAATACTTAGTCTGTTAAAATGAAAGAAAATATTTTTTCTATATCATCAAAAGAAAGTGCTCGTTTTGTTGAAATGAAAGAAAATAATTTTACTACATCATGAAAAGAATATACTTTGTTAAAATAAAAAAAAAAGCACTCTATCTACGACATGAAAAAAAAAATACTCTTAATAATAGTTCTATTTAGGGTGAGCGCTAGGCGAGGTGGGGTGGGTGGGAGTGGGTGGGGTGTGGGGGAGTAGGGGGTTGGGGTGGGTGAGTAAGGGTAGTTTTGGGGGTGGGGTGGGCTGGTGGGAACTGGGAATAGGGTGGAGAAAGTTGAGAATGAGTTTTGAAAAATATTTTTCCTTCTTTTGACAGGAAAAACATTTTCATGCAGAAAATATTTTTTTAAATATTCAAGCCAACCAAATATGAAAAAATAGAAAAATATTTTGCGAAAAATATTTTCCATCATACCAGACGCACCCTATATTTATCCTCTATTATACTATTCGATCAAATTTATTTTTATCGTTATACTATCCGGATAAATTCACCCCTATCTCTAAAAAAACGTATAAAAATTAAATCTAGTTCTAATGGCAATCCACAATCCCCTTGTATACATACCCGTGTTGCGCGATCAATACAATTGTATCAAATGGTCCATTCGTGACGAAAATTTTTTAGAGAAATTTTCATAAAGCACTATTTTTTGGTAGTAATTAGCCATTAGATACCATTTGCTATATTACGGATTATAGATACCTTTTGAGTGATTATAAGATGTATTTGATGTATTTAAGCTATTGTCTTCATGAATACAGTAGCAAAAATAGGCGTGAATCAGGAAAGTCCAGCTAATCAGTTGTTGTATTCGAGTGTATCCGACTGTATTCATGGAGTGAAACATGGGATTACAGCTGGACAGATTATTGTATTCAACTGTATTCGACTGTATTCACGGCGTGAAATAGGGGATTACACTGTTTTTAAAACGGAAAGTGAATCAATTAACATAATAGACTCCTAGTATAACTCAACAAACTCAATTATAACACACAAATTTTGTATTTTTAGTTATAAAAAAGATTCTCAACCAAAAAATACCCCAAAACATAGCAATCTTCAGAGAAATTATATAATACATCTTAATACATAAATTATATTAATTAAAAAAAACTTATGAATACATTCATGGCATACAGCGAGACGGTGAATACGATGAAATACATAGAATACAGCGGGATACATTGAAATACAATGAAAAAAAAGACAGAGAATACAATAAAATACATGGAATACAGCGAGATACATTGAATTACAATAGAAAAAAAAAGACAATGAATACAATGAAATACATGAAAATACAGCGTAATACGTTGAAATTACATTGAAATATTTTACAAGAAATGTTCTTCTTCATCGCGAAAGATAAAGTTGTGGCGTGGATGTCACGTAAAATTGCTCTGGATTGATAAAGGTGATTTAAAACTGAATCAGGGGAAGGCAAATCAGATGGAATAACAAGCTTTGGTTGCAATTGCGGAGGCGGCTGTAGCTGTTGCACGCCGGAAACAGCCGTCGCCGGCACTAAAACAGCCGTCGCGGGCGGCGAAGATAAATCCACAAATCCTTCTTTCTCATGCTTCTACTTCACTACCCCAAGAGTCATCTGTGAAAATTTCTCCTTTAGTGCCCCCTTACATCAATTTGTCTTCTTATCGAGTTTATCAGTTGTAGTCAATCTTTCAACTAGAGGAGGGTGGGAATATTGATAAGCCGAATACCAGGGATCTGTATTCATAGCCGACAAGTTTTCTTCCTGCAAGATCTTGTTACAGGATATTAGTTGCACATAATATCACCAATAAAGTGTTTGGTTACCTTTTGAATCTTTTATACTTTGCACAAATCCGGTGAAAGGAGGAGGAGATCGAAAATTTTAATGTGATGGGGAAAGAGAATGGGATGTATCAAAGTAGAGAGAGAAAGAAAATAGTTTAACTGATTAGCGTATTTAGTGGCTTAGGGCTAGGAGGTAACCAAAATTAAATATTTTGCTATAAACCTTAAAAGGTATCTATAGAATATAATTTCTTTAAATGTTATTTATTTAAAATAAATAAGGTGTTAACCTTTACTATAGGAGGTAAAAATTCCTTTGTTTGTTATTCTTCCTTTTTGTTTCTCCCCATTGCATATTGACTCATTAAGTTATTTTCTTTATGCATAATAGTATATCATTTCAGACCTGGTTAAGCTTCACAACAGTTCACTTCTAATTACTAATATAGCTGATTGAAGCAAAAATTAAAATGCCTTAAATAAATAAGTTTGAGAGATTATCGGTAATTATTAGGACTTGGAGCAATTTTTTAAAGTTTGATAGAAATAGAGGATAAATTTGGTGAGATAGTATAACAACAGGTATTGTTGGTGAAATTACAAGTAATTACAGTTGAAAAATAAGATGAAGAAAAATAAATAAATATTTTTCAGGCTGAGGCGCGGATATCTCGCTCTCTTTAAGGAGATTCAAGCCTACTGCGGTAGCATCTTCACCGGTCCAGCAGTAATACTCTTGACTTGTCCCCTCCGGGATACAACAGCCCGCAACGTCGTATGACTAGAACAAACTCTGGACAAGTTATTGAGTCTAAAGCTCCACCAAAATGAACACCTTCCTTCAACAAAAATAATATTCTCTTTTGTAGATAATAAGTTGGAGACTTAGATTTTTCTCCTTCTCTTACTCTCTTTTCATGCACACTACAATATTTTCCCATCTACAACACAAGGAAGAGCCAACACTATTTATAGGTGTAAAATTATTCCATAGGATAAATAACAAAGTAGTGAGATATTAAAATAATAGACATGGGTTAGTAGTTACAAAATATAAGCTTTAGTGGGTAATGGTAGATCATGAAATACGCAAACCTCTGGGAATGAAGCATTAACTTGAACCTATTATTGGAACCTTCAAGGGATGGTGGGATGCAAAAACTACCAACACAATACACAAACAGATTATGCAGATTGTGCCTACCATCATATGCTGGGAAATGTGGAAGCAATGGACCTCATGTAGATATGGCAACAAGAACAAGTTCAACCACATCGCTATGAAGTACCAAGGAGTCTAGACCATAAAGCAGGCAATTGCGAAGGTGATTCCTGGTATTGATAGCAAGGTCCAGTGGCCTTCTTATTGTGATAACATAGAAAAACTCAAGCCGGTTTAAACCTGGAAGCAAGTTAGATTGAAAACACCCTCGTCGGATACTATCAAGGTCAATACTGATGGGAGCTTCATCAAAGAACTGGCGCGGCAGGTATTGGGGGTATTGTGAGAAACAGTAATGGTGACTTAATCATGGCTTTCTCAGTCACAGAGTAATAGCAACAATATGACTGAAGCTCTTGCAGCTGAGTTTGGAGTGAAATGGTGTAGCCATCATGGGTTCACTAATTTTGTTCTTGAACTCGACTCTCTGATCATTACAAATATGTTGACTGAGAAAGACGCCAACAACCTCAAGATTAAGCAGATTGTGGACAATATCATCAACTCCATAAATGATGCTAATGTCTGCGTGCAACACTGTCTTAGGAAGGGTAACCAGGTAGCTAACTGTCTAGCTAAACTTGCTGCTACTTCCAATCAGGCCAAGATTTTTCAGAATTTCCAACGACTACCAAACATGGCTAAAAGTATTCCTTCTTGATAAATGGCAGCTGCCCACAATATGAACAAAGTATGAAAAATCTAATTTCTTTGTTAGTTAGAGTTGTATATAGTGTTTGAAGTGAGGACCTATGCGTTTTTGTTTTCTCACTCCTCCTTCATTTTATTGGGTGATGGCATCACCCCTGTTGTATTGTTTATGAGGAACAGTTTTATGCCCCCCTCACGTTCGTTTTTGTGAAATATAACATAGCCCAGAAACTCCATCTGGGTAGTTTATTTTTTTTTTTAAAAAAAAAGTGTAGATCATGGCATTAGTGGTTTCATTAGTTATACAAAAGTAATGACCACTTTCTTGCTAGTTTATAACCACTATTTCACAATAAATAATGCACTTTAATATTATAATTTTAATATTAAAATACACTAACACCAACAAATATAAATTTGACCAAATAATATAACAGTAAGGATAAATTTGTCGAATAGTATAACAGAAGAAATATAGATAATATTCAAAAGTAGAGGAGTAAATATGATGATCCTTTACCCATCTTATAAACGTAAAATGTCTAGCCGCCTTAGTTAAGAATCTTTCTTGGCCATACTCCGGAAATTACTAGAGAATTTCCCCAGCATAGTGACAAAAATATTCATATTGTGGCTTCACAATAATTAGTATACAAAATTTATTTGTTTACGTCATTGTGGTTCTTTGAGTCAGCTGAATTGTTTGGACTCTGAAGAAAGTTGCACAGTTAAGTAGACAAAGTCGGCTTTGACCAGATGTTGACAAACGAAGTTGCAGATATATATTATATTATTATATTTGTCTTTACATATCCTTTTTCTGGCCAAAACAAAAGCCTATAAAAGACCATAACTGACCTTTGAATTATATCATCGAACCAACTAATTAATCTCCATTTATCTCCCAAAATGGAATTCTTCAGCTTGATTTCCATTTTCCTATTTCTATCTTTCCTCTTTTTGTTAAAGAAATGGAAGAACTCCAATAGCCAAACCAAAAAATTGCCACCAGGTCCATGGAAAATACCAATACTAGGAAGTATGCTTCATATGGTTGGTGGAGAACCACACCATGTCCTTAGAGATTTAGCCAAAAAATATGGACCACTTATGCACCTTCAATTTGGTGAAATTTCTGCAGTTGTGGTTACTTCTAGGGAGATGGCAAAAGAATTACTAAATATTCATGACGTCGTTTTTGCATCTAGGCCTAAAATTTTGGCCATGGACATTATCTGTTATAACCCGTCCGATATTGTATTTATCCCGTAAAAATAGCACGGTATAGCCAGTTTTCGGACTGGTCATTCAAAAATAGTCAGCGTTTACGAAGTCAATGAAAAAAAGCCACTATTTTGCTGTAACAGAGACCGGTCCAGCATAATATACTGGAGTTCGGTACACCTGTGTATGAACTCCAGCATATTATACTGGACCGGTATACTTTGCTGACTCCATTATAATATACTGGAGACTGGAGCACCGGTGCTCCGAACTCCAGTATATTATACTGGACAATTATACTTGCTAGAACTCCAGTATATTATGCTGGAGTTCTAGTGTACTTATGCTGGAACTCCATCATATTTTGCTGGAGTTCCAACATACTTATGCTGGAGTTCCAGTATACTTATGCTGGAACTCCAGTATAATATACTGGCGTATTTTCTGGGTTTTGAACAGTGTTTTCGCTCAGATTTATCTTTACATGAAAAGTGGCTAAATTTCGATTACTTTTGAAACTGGGCTATTTTTAAACGACCAGTTGTAAATCTGGCTATTTTTGAATTTCTGCCATTTATCCCTCATGGAGATCACTGGAGACAAATGTGTAACATTTGTGTCATGGGACAACTCAATGCAAAGAATGTTCGGTCTGTTGGTCCAAGTGAAGTTGGTTTTGAAGATTGACAAAGGAACTCAAGCATGAACCGGGTCCATCCACAGTGTACACAGACACGGGCAGAATCACGCATAAATGATGCACGTGAGGGAGATAAGCTTAACCTATTATATCTGATATCTCCTAATCGAAAAGGTTGCATAATTGATAAGGAGAAGGACTACTTACTCAAAGAGAATACTATCGAAGATAAGGAAGGAGTTAGAAGTTGAAGTTAACTAGAACTATTCCACCAAGGAAGAGTATAGCATTGGAACTCTAGTTATTTCTTATTCTACTAACTCTATAAATTACAGGATGTTCTCACTTTACAGGTACGCAAAACGCTGAAGTTAAAAGTAAGTTGAGAGCAAAATAGCAAGGCATTTTGCAAGCCATTCTTGTGTGATTCAAGTGTGCGAACCTGAAACAACATGAACCAGATAGAAGAACCAATTCCAAGTGTCTGTCTTTTATTCTAGTTCTATTTTAGTAGGTGTTTTCATATTGTACCTTTCAGCTTTATCTAGAAGAAATTGTAATCGGTACTTTGAGTATTCAAGTTATAGTTAACTTGAAGTTGTCGCAACAGTTAGAGGCTGGTTGCTACAACGGGATTAGAGGTAATTCTTAGGTTTACAAAGAGTTTTTGTAAATGTTATTTTGGCTCAATGATTTAGTGAAGTGTTGGGGAAAATCCTACTGAGTAATAGGTCGTGGTTTTTTCACCTTTTGAGCCGGGTGTTTTCCACGTAAAAATACTTGTGTTTTTTACTTTCCGCATTTAATGTTTCCACAATAGTAGTTTAAGGAACACTTAGAAGAACCAGGTCCTTCTATAATCTGTACACGCGAAAATTGGACACCATACAAAATCACCCCCCCCCCCCTCTTATGTGGCATTGAAGTATAAAACATCAATTGGTATCAGAGCGGGTAATCCTTGAAGAGGCTAACACCTTAGGAAAAGATCAAGATGAGTGCACCACCTGGAAACTGTGAAGGGCAATCCACTACTAGGCCACCACTCTTTAATGGCTAGTACTACTCTTGGTGGAAAAACAGGATGACAGATCACATCATAGAGAGTACTATGAGCTATGGGACATTGTCACTGATGGTCCATTGGCTAACTTGAACAAAAATATTGAAGGAGTAGATGTGCCAAAGAAAAGAGCTGACTGCACTACTGAAGACTTGAGGAAATGAGAGAAGAATGCTAAAGCCAAGAAATGGCTTGTTTGTGGACTTGGTCCAGATGAGTACATCAGAATTCAAGGCTGTACCATTACTAAGACAAATATAGGACACACTGCAAGTGGCTCATAAAGGAACACCTCAGGTGAAGAGATGCAGAGGAACTCTCCTGTACTCTCAATATGAGAGTTTTGCTATGAAGGAATGAGAAACCATTCAAGAAGTGTATACAAGTTTCACAACACACTACTAGAAATTCGGGAAAATCGACCAAAGTTGGTCGGTAATGGCCAATAACAGTCCAAAATGCGACCATTTACGTGTGGACGGTATTTTGAAGGTCGGAAGGGCATACCCACCAAAGTTGGTCAAAAATTACCGACCAACTTGGTCGATCAATTAAATTTAAAAATAAAATATTTCAGAAAAAACCGACCAAAGTTGGTCGGTATTTTAATTATGTAATTAAAAATACACCATCTGGGAATCGAACCGGGGTCTGTACTGTGGCAGGATACTATTCTACCACTAGACCATTGGTGCATTTTATTTTAAGACTATCTTATATTTCATTTATACTCTTTAATTGTATTTTTGCACGAAAATAACCGACCAAAGTTGGTCGGTTTTATTAAAAAATAAAATTACCGACCAAAGTTGGTTGGTTTTTAAAATGACCGGCCGAATTAACCGACCAATTTCGGTCGATTTATTAATATTAATTTTAATTTATTTTAAATGAGAAACCGATCAAAGTTGGTTGGTTTCTTGAAAAATAAATTTTGCGGGGACTCAAAAATAGTTTCCCACCTTTTTGCGCCAAATAAAACCGACCAAAGTCTGTCGGTTTCGTAAAAAATTTAGAAAATAAAATACTTTGAAAAAACCGACCAACTTTGGTCGGCTTTTTGGCCGTTTTTTTGACCGACCAAAATTGGTCGGTCGACCTTGGTCGGTTTTTGCCAAATTTCTAGTAGTGACACTGGCAAATGAACTAAAATCTCTTGGAAGGATTATTCCTGAAGAAGAAGGGTTGAAAAGATATTGACTAGAGTTTTACCTATCACATGGGAGAGCAAAATCACCGCCATATAGGAATCAAAGATTATTTCCACCTTTCCACTGGATGAATTAATTGAGAATATTACTGCCTATGAGCTTAGGAGACAGACTATGAAGATGGATGTACCTAAGAAGGAAAGAAGTTTGGCTCTCAGAACCACTGAAGGTTCTGATCTGGAAGATGATGAAACGACCATGATCACCAAAGATTTGAAGAAGTACCTAAGAAGAGGAAAGGGTTCTTCAAGAAGTGGTAGCTACAACAATCAAAAGCTCATGAGAAACAAAACAATGATGGCTGCTACAAGTGTGGAAAGACTAATCACTATATCAAGAACTGTCCTCTGTGGGAAATTGAGTGGAAGAAGGAAAGAGCTAAACGAAGGAACAGGTTCAACCCAAGAAAAGCAATAGCAAAGGATCAACAAAGTCTATGGTCGCTGCTTGGGGAGATAGCTCAGATGAAAGCTTAGATGATGATGATGATGATGATGATGATGATCAACGAGCACTTTTGGCTATTGGAGAATCTGATGAAGAAGCTGAGGTAAGTGTTTCTCATCTAAAAGACAAGATTAAATTTTTTGTCTAAGGAAAGGTTATCTGAGTTGCTCCTAGAGCTAATTGATGAATCTGAGGATATAAACAATTAAAAGGAACAACTGTCAAAAGAGTATGTAGTTGTAAAGGCTAAGTGCAAAACCCTGGAACATAGGGCTAGTGAAACTGAAAGTGAAAATGATGTGTTGAAGAAACATGTTCATGAACGTGACACAACTGTCCTAGAACTTAGATCTGAAAATCTAAAATTGATATTAGTAACAGTAAAAAAGACAGCTGATCACACACAACTCACTTTAGAAGAAAATATAGGAAAAATGAAAGATGAGTTGTACAAAAGAGATGAGCAGATAAGAATCCTAAAGGATGATCTAAGCAAGGTCAAGCATGAGCTAGACAGAACATGCAAATGGAACAGGTCCTCCGATGCACTTTCATAGCTACATGAACACCATAGTAGCAACAAGAGAGGACTTGGCTTCGGGACCTCTGCACCTAAGTTGGATCCCAAAAGCAAGTACCTCACACTGCCTAAGGAAAAAATTTGCACACACTGTGGTAAAACTAGTCACTATAAAAGTGAATGCACTGCAAAAGAAAAGGCAAGTAAAAAGAACAAATAATTTGTTCGAGGGAAAAATAGGCTGCCAAGTTGGGCTAAAAAGAATCTGATTCACCCTTTTGCCTACAGAAAAGGACCCAAACTAGTTTGGGTTCCGAAGACTAACCCCTGATTTCCTTTTGCAGGTCCAAGTGAAAGAGAGTAGCCAAATATGTTACATGGATAGCGGCTGCTCAAAGCATATGACAGGAAGCAAGAACCGGTTCCTTTCACTTGAGGACCTTAAAGGAGGTAATGTCTCCTTCTTAAATGGGAAGAAAGATGAGATCATTGGGGTTGGCAAGGTAGGTAAGACTGATTCTCACTCTATTGAGAATGTCTACCTGGTTGATGGACTAAAATACAGTCTAATAAGTGTATCACAACTATGTGCTAGAGGTAACATGGTTGCATTCACCTCTACAAAATGCTTTGTGATTAATCTTATCACTTACAAGATAGTTTTGCAGGGAAAAAGAGTAAAATATATATATATATATATATATATATATATATATATATATATATATATATATATATATATATATATATTGTGGATCTGTCCACACTCTCAGATAATGAACTCACATTCTCAAGTGTGTTGGATAATGATCCCCTCCGTTGGCACAAAAGACTTGGACATGCCAGTCTAAGTCAACTCAACAAACTAGTCTCCAAGGACTTGGTGATAGGACTGCCTAACATTAAGTTCAAGGAAGATAAATTTTGTGATGTTTGTGCAAGGGGGAAGCAGGTAAGATCCTCTTTCAAAAGCAAGAAAATGGTAAGTACCACCAGAACGATGGAACTGGTCCATATGGATCTTTGTGGACCAATGAGAACTTTGAGCAAAGGTGGTAAGAGATATGTTATGGTGCTTGTTGATGATTACTCTAGGTTTACTTGGACACTGTTTCTAACTTCTAAAGATGAAGCATTTGACATGTTCACTTCTTTTGTTAGAAAAACTCAAAAACAACTAGGTAATCAACTTGCATCAATTAGGTCTGATCATGGTACTGAATTTGAAAATGCTAAATTTGCTGAATTTTGTGATGAGCATGGCATAGATAATAACTTTTCTGCTCCTAGGACTCCATACAAAATAGAGTAGTTGAAAGAAAGAATAGGACAATGGAAGAAATGGCTAGGACTATCCTTCTTTCTAGTAAACTGCCTCATAGTTTCTGGGCAGAAGCTGTGAACACTGCATGTTACATCATAAATAGGTGCATGACTAGACCTCTTGTTGAGAAGACGCCCTATGAGTTACATAAAGGGAGAAAGCCAAATATATCCCATCTTAGGGCATTAGGATGCAAGTGTTTTGTCCACAATAATGGTAAATCTCTAGGTAAGTTTAATCCCAGAAGTGATGAGGGAGTATTCTTCACATAGTAAAACTTATAAGATCTATAACAAAAGAACTATGTGCGTAAAAGAAATTGTACATGTGGTTTTTGATGAAACTAACATTCTTTCTGAGAGGCAAGAACATGAAAATGAAGAAATTGGGCTGGTAAGAAATTCAAATGAAACCACAGCCCAGACTAAAGCTGCACCAGAGGACGGAACAAGTGATGGAACAGGTTCTTCTACACAGGGCAACCTGATAGGGGGAACTGAACAAAGAGGAACTGATCCTCAAACTTCAAGGGAACCTGTCCATGAACCTGTTCCTTAGCAACAAAACATGGAAGAAACATCTAGGGGAAACCAGTTGGTTGTGAAACCTTATCAGTACCAAAGTTCTCATCCCATTGAGAACATAATTACTGATCCAACCTCGGGAACCAAAACCAGATCTTCTTTGAAGAATCTTTGTGCTTTGATGCTATTCTATCTCTTATTGAACCTAAAAATATTGTTGAGGCTTTGCAGGATGCTGACTGGATGAATGCAATGCAAGATGAACTCAACCAATTTGAGAGAAGTCAAGTTTTGCATCTGGTACTAAGGCCCAAGGACAGATCAGTAATTGGCACTAAATGGGTCTTCAGGAAACAAACTTGATGAAGATGGAACAGTTATAAGGATCAAGGAAAGATTGGTGGTTCAAGGGTATAATCAAGAAGAGGTCATAGACTATGATGAGACTTTTGCTCCAGTTGCAAGATTGGAAACTATTAGACTCCTTATAACCTTTGCTGCTTACATGGAATTAACTCTCCATCAGATGGATGTCAAGAGTGCCTTCCTCAATGGCTATCTAAAGGAAAAAATGTTTGTTAAGCAACCTCCGGGCTTTGAAAGCAAGGAATGTCCTGATCATGTGTACAAGCTTGACAAGGAAATTTATGGGCTTAAGCAGTCTCCAAGAGAATGGTATGAAAGATTATCAAAGTTCTTGGTTGATCATGGCTACAAGAGAGGTAAAATTGACAACACTTTATTCTTGAAGGAAAAAGGTAAATATCTCTTGGTAGTTCAGATATACGTTGATGATATAATCTTTGAGCAACTACCGATAAGCTAAGTAAAGAATTTGCTCAACTAATGGGGAGTGAATTTGAAATGAGTATGATGGTTGAGCTTAATTTCCTTTTAGGCTTACAAGTTAAACAAAACTCAAATGGAACTATGATCCATCAACAGAAATATGTGAAAGAGTTGCTTAAAAGGTTTAAAGTGGAAGATTCAAAGAAATCGATACTTCTATAGCAACAGCCACAAAATTGGATATAGATGAACCTAGTTCATTTGTTGATCAGATGTTGTATAGAGGAATGATTGGTTCTCTGTTATATCTCACTGCTAGCATACCTGACATTGTTTTCAGTGTAGGCCTTTGTGCTCGATTTCTAGCAAATCCAAAGGAGTCTCTGTTAGCTTGTATGGGTCCACCAAATCGTAGAGTACCTGGTCCTCTACAAGTTTCTGCTGAGAGCACTTAGTAAGGCAGTAAGTAAATAAGGTAGAGGATTTTTACGTGGAAAAATCCCGCACAAGGGGATCAAAAAACCACGACCTACCCTGTAGGCTTTTGACTTCACTAACTTGTAATCTTACCTATTACAAGCCACTTTACAATGCTTCCGATTGTAAAGACTTCAAACTAACTTGTGGCACCTTTACCACAAGCCACTTTGTGACTATCCTAGTTACAAAGGCTTTTTCTAACTTGTGGTGCTATCACCACAAGCCACTTTGCAATACTAGATTACAAAGACTTTTCTTTATGACTAAATCTAGCCACAACCTAAACTCAACGAGTCTGAGGATTTACAAGAGAGTTCCTAATCAGTAAACTTCTAAGTAAGCAATTTAGGAGATATTGTAGTGCAATAACAAGGTTACAACTCAACTAGGACAGCAATGATCAATCGTTTTGGAACTGGTCCGTAGTGGCGATCAACCTTGTTCAAGCTTGAGAGAATGATCTTTTCTGTTTTTTGCTAAAGGCTTGAATGAGAAACAGAACCCTTCTAGTGATGTTTTTGTATAGATCGCCTTTGGTACATCTTGATCACATCAATTGAAATGATGTGAGTACTTTGTTTGGTTAGAGAATGAGTGGGCTGACAGTGTGGTGCAGTGCGGCAGAAACAATGCCATCAGTCACTTCAGTTCCAGCTGTGTCCAATTGACTCTATACTGCTATATAGGAACCACAGGGGCATCAGGTCCTTATTTGGTTCTTAGCTCCTGAATCTGTAGCAGTTAATCTTTTACTGGAGTACGTTAAAGTTTGCAGCAATTCAGGTTCCCTAAGTGATTCTGAGCAGTATGTTTGTTAGATCATCAAAACATAAGGCAAGAGTGTTTAAGATCTATCAATTTCCCCCTTTTTGATTATGACAAACTTAACTGTTATAGGGTCAGGCTTTAGGCAGTAAAAAAAAATTCAAGGAGTTCCCCCTGAGACTATGCCTTACCTTTTCATACAAACCAGTTCCCCAATGTGGTTCCCCCTGAGTCCTATGTCCTATATTAGGCTTCCATTTCTTCCCCCTTTTGGCACCATTAAAAAGAATAATCAGCACAAAAAAGTTCATCTAAGCTAACTCATGCCACATATGTGCACACAATCATGAGAAGGAATAGAACATAAGTAGAGAGTACTAGACAAAGTAAGAGAGGATTCATATTAATAATTTTTTAATATGCCTCTTCCTTTGAAAAAAGGAAGAGACAGCATTGGACTTGTTCACGGGAGCAGTAGTAGTAGTACATCCCAACCACACAACAAAAAAAACAAAAACAACCACCAAACATCAACAGAAAAGAGATATCCAGAAAACTGGTCACTGAAGGGAATATTAGGGGGCACTAGGAGGAAAAGGCTTGGAAGCTGCAGCAAGGGTCTGGAGAATAAGGTCTATTCGGGCGTGTCCCGACTTTTGCTCGTTGAGCAGTTCAGCCTTCAGGTTCTCAACTTGCGCCTTGAGGTCAGCATTTTCTTGGGTCAAGCGAATCACCTCATCATTCGACATGGGAACCACTCGAGCTTGCTGGCCTTCCAGTATAGCGTTTCTGGCCTTCAATCGATGTATCTCCTCAGCTGCACTGTTCTGGGCATTGATGAGCTGAGACACAGTTGAAGTGCTTCCTACACCCCCATACTTCTCAATACACTCACACTCTTCCAAGGTTGTCTGAGAGACTGTCTGTTTACGGGTCCCTACTTTACCTGTTCCTAAAGGAACCTCAAAGTGTTGGAACACTCTCGTGTGCAAGAATCTGTAGGGAAGCCCGTGATTGCCATCCTTGAAATCAGCCACTTTCTGTATGTGCTCAATCATTATAGCAAGCAGACTCACAGGGTTGAAACTGTCCAATTGCTCCATTAAGAATAGATCGAATTTTGAAGTTACAGAGCGCCTTTCTGCTCGAGGCAAGAGGACTTTGTTAACCAGCTCAAACAACAACTGGTAGATAGGAAGCAGTGCTTTCTTGTGAATCTGGTCCCCTTTCTGATTGGAATTATCTTTCACCACCGCATTTCAGAAGTTGTACTGGCAAACATCTCGAACACTCTTCACGCAAACTGTAGGAACTTGAAAAATTTCCCCAAGCACTTTCACATCAAATACAATGTCCACACCATTGACCAAGCCACAAACATGGTCAGTATCCACTGGAAACAAGCTGGCAAAGAACCTCTGGACCTCCTCCTCATACACTTTGGGAGCATCCACGTAGAAAAAGATGCGTCCACTGTTGAAACTCCACCATTTCCAGGATTTGACGCATCCCGGCAATTTTTGAGATTGTGGGGTCAAACGTACGCCCCAGCAGAACTTTCTGGTGCCTCAATCACTCAGAGCCCAGGCAGACCTCACTTCGTGCTTTCTTTCAAGAACTAGGTTCTTCAACTGTTTCATATTTGCGTTTCCTTTGCTTTTCTCCACTGACTTTACCTTTCCCTTTGGACTTGACAAGAATATCCTCATCTCTCACTACCTTCTGCATTCTAGACTTGGTAGTAGACCCTTTCTCCAGAGAAACAGACTCAGACTTTTTCGAGGACCCCCTGACAAGGTAACCGGGTTTCTCAGGAGTTCCTTCTTCCACCTCAACGACAGGGATAAATTTATTCTACAGGTACACCATCATTCACCAACTTTCTTCTTTTCGTCTTACTGCTTTTCTTGCTCCTTTGGAGTGCAAAATTGTAGGCCACTTTGACTTGAAGCCGGGTGGTGGGGCGCTTGATTTCAGACTCAGGAGTGGAAACAACCCTTCGCTTACTTATGAATGAGTCTAGGGCCACGTTGTCCAAGTCCGCTTCATCACTAAATTGTATCTCTGGTCCTTGAATTTCCAGGGGCACATCGTCGAATGCAGGAACACCACTGTCCTGGGCATGAGAGTCCTGACCTGGGTCTTCCTGAGTGGGATCAGGTTCCCCATGGGAAGCCTCAGTAGGGTGTGTTACTGCATTTCCTTCAATGGCAATAATGGCCCCTTCTTTACTTACACTTTCTGACGCGTGTTTCTGGGAAATGACCTTATGCAATACCCCATCAGCGGATACCACAAACACCATCTTTTCTTTGTCAACCGGTGCTTCCATAACCACGGAGTCGACTGCAATAATGGCGGAGCCTGTTGTAAACTCAGTGTTGTGACCTTGTTCTCCATTTAGGGATTCTGAGTTGGAGGATGGTTGGAAAACTGGGGAAGGTGTGACTGGAGCAGTAGGAGTGATAGAGGGTGACAGAGACTCAGAAACGATGAAGGGTTCCATAGATGGGCCAGAGGTGGTTACAGAAGAGGCATAGAGATCGGATGTTTTCTCAGCCATTGGGAGAGGTGGTGTGATGATAGGGCTTATGGTGAAGAAAGGAAAAGGAGAGGGGTTTTTAAATAGAGAGGATAATTATGAAGGAAAAAGAATAGGCACCGTTTCCGAAATGATGGTTGGCGTGGAGAATTGTGATGTTTCAGAGGGAGACGGAACGCTTGAATCGAAGGGACGTGACAGCCGGATCTGAAAAGTTGATGATATGGCAGTTGTATTTTGTACCTTTTAAGACGTGTATTAAAGGATGTACAAAACTATTAACCTTTAGTACAAGGACCTGGTTCTTGAGAAACATTTTCTTCAAGCTCCCTCTTCCTTTTTTTAAAATAAAATCCTCTTTTATCGGTCATGTACTGCATCTACTGCTTCTATGCTTAACATGCGTGTCTACCTGCAATGGTATTTGAAGTGAGTTAGACAGAGCCAAGAAACACTTTAAGCTAATTAGTTCTTAAAAATACGACCCAGCTGAAAAGAAATCAGGTTCTCAATTTGGCGTCAATAGTCCCAGCTTTACTCTGTTTCTTTCAAACTGTTCCCTAATTAGTGCCTTGGTGAAAATGTTTGCAATTTGATCTTCTGTGCTGCAGAACTTCATGCATATCAACCCTTTCTCCACATTATCTCTCAGAAAAATGATGCCTCACATCAATATGTTTGGTCCTTTTATGTTGAACTAGATTTTTTGCCATATTGAGTGCACTAGTGTTGTCACATAGGAGAGGTACACTCTCAGTGAGAACTTCAAAATCCTCTAGTTGTTGCTTGATCCATAGAAGCTGAGCACAACAAGATGCTGCAGCTACATATTCAGCTTCAGCTGTTGAAAGAGCCACTGAATTTTGCTTCCTTGTACCCAAGAGATAAGACATGAGCCTAAGAAGTGAGCCATTCCAGAAGTGCTTTTTCTGTCCACAAGATAACCTGCATAGTCTACATCAGCATATCCAATTAGATTAAAACTGCCATCTGATGGATAATATAGCACCAGGTCCTGCGTTCCTTTGAGATATCTTAGTATTCTTTTAGCTGCCTTCAAGTGAGATTCCTTAGGATTTGATTGAAACCTTGCACATAGCCCTACGGTGAAAACAATATCAGGTCGACTGGCAGTGAGATAGAGGAGAGACCCAATGATGCCTCTATACATAGTTTGATTCACAGGAGTTCCAGCTTCATCCATGTCCAGTCGAGTGGCAGTTGCAATGGGAGTGTCTATCACCTTCGATGCTTCCATGTCAAACCTCTTCAGAAGTTCCCTAATGTATTTTTGCTGACAAATGGAAGTACCCTTTGGAGACTGTTTTACTTGAAGACCCAAGAAGAAGTTTAATTCTCCCATCATGCTCATTCAAATTCACTTCCCATAAGTTTTGCAAACTCTTCACACAACGAGTCAGTCGTTGCCCCAAAAATGATATCATCAACATAAACCTGAACAATGAGCAGGTTCCTTCCTCGTTTCTTTAAGATGAGAGTATTGTCAATTTTCCCTCTCTTAAAACCATTTTCTAAGAGAAATTTTGACAATCTTTCATACCAAGCTCGAGGAGCCTGCTTTAGCCCGTACAGAGCTTTGTACATCTTGAACACATATTTAGGGTGCTCATGACATTCAAACCCTGGGGGTTGCTTCACATAGACTTCTTCCTTAAGGATTCCATTCAAAAATGCACTTTTGACATCCATTTGGAATAAGGTGAATTCCATATGAGATGCAAAAGCGATTAAAATTCTGATAGCTTCCATCCGGGCCACTGGAGCAAACGTTTCATCATAGTCAATCCCTTCCTCCTGATTGTAGCCTTGGACAACTAGCCTTGCCTTGTTTCTTGTGGTAATTCCATGTTCATCGCGCTTGTTTCTGAACACCCACCTGGTTCCTATAATGGTTCTATCTGGGGGTCTGGTTACCAAGTGCCACACACTGTTTTTCTCAAACTGGTGCAGTTCTTCTTGCATGGCGATAATCCAGTCTGCGTCTTTCAAAGCTTCCTTGATGTTTTTGGGTTCTATTTGGGAGAGAAACACTAAGAAGGCAAGTGAATTTCTAGCTCTTGACCTGGTTTGTACTCTAGAGTCTAGAGGAGTGATGATGTTGTCTATAGGGTGAGAGCTTTGGTGTCTCCAATTGGACACCAGAGGTTCACTCTGAGAGGAGGGAAGTATGTTTGGCTGGTCTTCCTCTATCCTTCTTTCAGGTGCTAGTGGAGTTCCCTGAACTGCATCAACCACCCTTTCTTCAGCTTTTGTGGTCGTGATTAAGGTGCTTGGTTTTGTTGACGATGAGGCAGCATTGTCGTTATTTGGCTCCTTTACTTGACTCATCATGTCTGTCTTTCCGTTTTTCATGTTAATGACTTCACCAGGAACAAGTGAGGGTTCTCCATCTTGATCTTTCTCAGGACTCTTCTCACATGATGGATAAGATTCATCAAAGATAACATGGACACTCTCTTTAACACATTGAGTCCGCTTGTTATATATCTTGTAAGCCTTGCTTTGAGAAGAGTACCCAAGAAATATTCCTTCGTCACTCTTGGCATCGAATTTACCAAGCTAATCCTTTCCATTGTTGAGAACATAACCTTTGCATCCAAATATTCTAAGATGAGTCAGCTTGGGTTTTCTTTCATTCAACAATTCATAAGGTGTCTTATTTAGATGTGATCTGATCATTCACCTGTTCACTAAATAGCAGGCAGTGTTGACAGCTTCAGCCCAGAAATTTTTTGCAAGCCCACTGTCAATCAGCATTGTTCTTGCCATTTCCTCCAAAGTTCTGTTCTTCCTTTCTACTACTCCATTTTGCTGGGGAGTTCTGGGATCTGAGAAGTTGTGAGTGATTCCATTTTCATTGAAGAATTCATCAAATTTGACATTGTCAAATTATGTTCCATGATCTGATCTGATACAAACAATTCTAGACTCCATCTTTACCTGGATTTTCTTCACAAAGGCCACAAATACCTCAAAAGTTTCATCTTTTGTTCTGATAAACAGAGTCTATGTGAATCTGGAATATTCATCCACAATCACGAAAATGTATCTCTTTCCTCCTCTGCTTTGCACCTTCATAGGTCCACACAGATCCATATGCAGGAGCTCGAGCGACTGTGAGGTGCTCACATCTCTTTCTGACTTAAAGGAGGACTTCACATGTTTTCCTCTGGCACAGGCATCACAAACCTTTTGAGCCTTGAATTGTGACACAGGCAGACCATGGACCAGGTCCTTCTGAATTAGTTTGTTCAAAAGAGAAAAGCTTGCATGCCCCAATCTTCTATGCCAAAGTTCAACATCATCGTCAACAGCCAGACAACTCAGATCACCATTCTGTAAGGATTCAAAGTCAGCAACATAGATGTTCTTGTATCTTTTGGCCACCAGAACTATTTCACCAGTCACAAGGTCAATGACTGTACATATTTTGGACAAGAACTCCACCTTGTTTCCCTTATCACAAATTTGAGAAACACTCAGGAGACTGTACTTAAGTCCATTGACATAGTACACATTTTCAATAGAGTGAGTGAGTGACTTCCCAACTTTTCCAACTCCAAGAATGTACCCCTTTTTGCCATTGCCAAAGGATACACTCCCTCCTTGCAGGGCTTCTAGTGAAAGAAAGTCTGTGGTGTTCCCAGTCATGTGTTTCGAACATCCACTATCCATGCACCATTGTTGACCGCTTCCCTTCACTGTTCCCTGCACAAGAAAATTAGGAGTTAGTTTTAGGAACACAAACAAGTTTGGGTCCCTTGTAGTAACCAAGAGGATGAATAAGAGCTCTCTTAGTCCATCCAGGTAAAGTGCGTTTTCTGTGAGTGGAACCTGGTCCCTCTTTTGTGGTCACAGTTTCAGCAGCCACTTTATCTTTTGGTATTGACTGATTCTTGCCTGGACACCTTCCATGGAGTGCCCAGTGTTCCCACATTGGGTACGAGGCCAGTTATCAGATTCGGTGGACGTTCTTACTGTGAGGGTTGTAAGGATCTTTCTTCTTTGGGAACCCTGCTGTTCGCCCTTTCTCACTGTCATTAGTGAACAACGCCGTGGTAGCTTCTACGGACCAGTTCCACTTTAGAGACTTTTCAAGATCATTTATTGCTTTTTCTAGATTGACTTGGAGGAGCTCGTTTTTCTCAATTTCAGCACTCATCCTACATGTTAAGGCCTTCACCTCATCTTCAAGTCTAGAATATTTCTCACTCACTATCTCCCCTCCTCTTCCAGAGCTTTCGGGTTTTGACTCAGTCAAAGGCTTTGCTATTGGTTCCCTTTGGTCAGAAGTTTCTGCCAAGAGATCACTCTTTTCTTTTCTAAGAATTTCAATGGCTTTCGTTTGATCAGTAATTACAACAACTAAGTCTTTTCTAATATGTTCAGATTCTTCTAGTTCTAAGAACAAGGAATCCCTATCCTCCGCAAGACTACAAAAGGTAGTAATTAAAACATCAACTAAACACAAGAGTTTTTTTGGAGAATAGGATTTCAGATTTCTCTGAACATCCCTGAAGGTTACCTCTTCGTTGCCATTGTCTTCATCATTGTCTGATTGAGCCATCAAAGCAAGCGTTGAGTCATATTCAATCTCCTCGCCTTCAACTGCCATCGTGGGACTATCATCAGTGTTAGATTTTTCTAGTTTTACTAGTGTAGTTCCCTCATAAGCTATTTTTAAAGCCTCCCATATTTCCTTGGCAGTGTCACATGTAGAGATTCTGTCGTACTCTTTAGGTTCCAATCTATCTACCAGGATTTTCTTGGCACGAAAATTCTTCTCCATCGCTTCTTTTTCTGCTTCAGTGTATTCTTTGGTGGTCCTTTTTACAGAAAATGGAATTTCATTTTGTACCTTGATTGGAACAAACGGACCATCGCAGATAACATCCCAAAGCTCGCAATCCTCAGCCATGATGAAATCATGCATTCTAGCTTTCCACCACCAATAGTGTTTTCCATCAAACTTGGGTGGGTGGTATATGGATTATCCTTCTTCAAAATTTAGTGGAGCCGTCATGAGGATCCTTCCTAGGTGTTAACCTGATAGGAGGAACCTGCTCTGATACCAATTGTTAGCTTGTATGGGTCCACCAAATCGTAGAGTATCTGGTCCTCTACAAGTTTCTGCTGAGAGCACTTAGTAAGGCAGTAAGTAAATGAGGCAGAGGATTTTTACGTGAAAAAATCCCGCACAAGGGGATCAAAAAACCACGACCTACCCTATAGGCTTTTAACTTCACTAACTTGTAATCTTACCTATTACAAGCCACTTTACAATGCTTCCGATTGTAAAGACTTCAAACTAACTTGTGGCACCTTTACCACAAGCCACTTTGTGACTATCCTAATTACAAAGGCTTTTTCTAACTTGTGGTACTATCACCGCAAGACACTTTGCAATACTACGATTACAAAGACTTTTTTTTATGACTAAATCTAGCCACAACCTAAACTCAACGAGTCTGAGGATTTACAAGAGAGTTCCTAATCAATAAACTTCTAAGTAAGCAATTTAGGAGATATTGTAAGTGCAATAACAAGGTAACAACTCAACTAGGACAGCATTAATCAATCGTTTTGGAACTGGTCCGTAGTGGCGTTCAACCTTGTTCTTCAAGCTTGAGAGAATGATCTTTTTTGTTTTTTTGCTAAAGGCTTGAATGAGAAACAGAACCCTTCCAGTGATGTTTTTGCATAGGTCGCCTTTGGTACATCTTGATCACATCAGTTGAAATGATGTTAGTACTTATTTGGTTAGAGAATGAGTGGGCTGACAGTGTGGTGCAGTGCGGCAGAAACAATGCTGTCAGTCACTTCAGTTCCAGCTGTATTCAATTGACTCTATACTGCTATATAGGAACCACAGGGGCATCAGGTCCTTGTTTGGTTCTTAGCTCCTGAATCTGTAGCAGTTAATCTTTTGCTAGAGTCCGTTAAAGTTTGCAGCAATTCAAGTTCCCTAAGTGATTCTGAGCAATAAGTTTGTTAGATCATCAAAACATAAGGCAAGAGTGTTTAAGATCTATCAGTCTCACTTGACTGCTGTCAAGAGAATCTTGAGATACTTGAAAGGCACCACTGACCTTTGTCTTTGGTATCCAAAAGGTAGTAATTTCAACCTAGTGGGATATGTTGATGCTGATTATGCAGGTTTTCTTGTGGATAGAAAGAGCACCTCAGGTATGACACACTTTCTTGGCTCATGTCTTGTGTCTTGGACTACCAAAGAAGCTGAGTATGTTGTTGCTGCCTCATGTTGTGCTCAATTGTTGTGGATGAAATAACAATTAATGGATTTTGTAATTGATGTAGGTTGTATCCCTATATTCTCTGATAACACTAGTGCCATTAGTATGACCAAGAACCCGGTTCATCATAAGAGATCTAAGCACATAGATGTTAGGCTTCACTTTTTGAGGGACAACTATGAGAAGGGTTTGATCACTGTGGAATTTTGTGCTTCTGACAAGCAAATAGCTGACATCTTCACAAAAGCTCTAAGTAGAGATCACTTTGAAAGGAACGGGTTAGAATAAGGGATGATTAAGATCACCTAAAAGAAACCAGTTCTAACTCAAAATTGGCTAGAAAATTGTGAATTTTTGTACATAATTAGATTAGACTTTGCTCAGTCTCATACTTTCATAAGTATACTCTTGTGCCATGTGCTAATATGACTCATTAATCTCTAATGATATTGTTGGCTTATAGGAGTCCACCAAATAATAGAGTACCTGGTCCTCTATGAGATGATGTCTAGAATGCAGTAAAGACTGAAAGTAAAGAAGACAAGAGATTTTCTACGTGGAAAAATCCCACACAAGGGGATCAAAAAACCACGACCTACTCTTGTAGGCTTTTAACTCTACTAACATGCAATCTGTCTATTACAAGCCACTTTGCAAAAACCCTATTGCAAAGACTTCAAACTAACTTGTGATGCTACCACCACAAGCCACTTTGCAAAAACCCTATTGCAAAGACTTCAAACTAACTTGTGATGCAACCACCACAAGCCACTCTATAACTATCATAGTTACAAAGGCTTTAAACTTATGACTATCCCTAGTCACAACATAAACTCAGAAGTTTTACGAATTTTGGTTTGTTCCTAAGACAACGCTCCTAAGAAAGCAAACTAGGAAATACAATGAAGAGCAAACAACAAGATTACAACTCAACTACGGATGTACATAAACTCATTAAGAAACTGATCCTTAGTGGAGTTGTCTTCTTGTTCTTGACACACCAGTGACTTCAATGCAGGATGAACATTGTTATGCTTGAGAGAATATCACTGAATGCACAAAGAATGGTGTGTCTTGCACCAGGTTGTTTTATCACAAAAGATAGCTCAATGGATAGTGATGTCAACTCTTGGTGTACGCTTCTTTCCAATGAGAAGTGACTGGTGTACAGTCTGCACAGCCACTTCTGGGCAGTTGCATTCCAGCTGGATAGTGGACTTTGTACTTCTTGTCAGGACACACCTGTGACGATCCGGCCAGTCGTCTCATGAGTTGCCACTCCGTTTTTCCCCATTTCTGCTTCTTTATGTTTTTTATCCGTGTTTCGAGGTATTGGGTAGGTCGGATTGAATCCGGAATGATTTTGGTGAAGTTTGAGACACTTAGTCTCTTTTAGGAAAGTTTAAGTTGGAAAAGTCAATTGGATGTTGACTTATGTATTAAAGGGCTCGGATGTGAGTTCTGATAGTTCGGTTAGCTTCGGGAGGTGATTTTGGACTTAGGAGTGTGATCGGAATGGGTTTTGGAGGTTTGGAGAAGGTTTAGACTTGAATTGGCGAAGTTGATATTTTGGTGGTTTCCGGTTGGTAGGTGAGATTTTGATGTAAGGGTCGGAATGGAATTCGGAGAGTTGCTGTAGCTTCGTTGTGTCATTTGGGATGTGTGTGCAAAATTTCAGGTTATTCGGACGTGGTTTGGTTGGGTTTTTGATCCAAAGCGGAGTTCGGAAGTTTTTAGAAACTTAGGCTTGAATCCGGGGTATTTTGGTTGATTTGATGTTGTTTGAAGTGTTTTGATGATTGAAACAAGTTTGAATAAGGTATTAGGATATGTTTGTGCTTTTGGTTGAGGTCCCGGGGGCCTCGGGGTGATTTCGGGTGGTTAACGGAGAGTTTGAGGTGTAATTGCAGCTACTGAGATTGCTGCTTCTGGTGTTTTTGCACCTGCGGTTCGGGGACTGCAGGTGCGGCGCCGCACGTGCGGAAAGGGAGCCGCAAATGCGGATTTGAGAGGAAGAGCCAGGAGCCACAGATGCGGGGGATTGACCGCACCTGCGAAGGCGCAGGTGCGGAGAGTTGACCGCAGATGCGGTATTTTGCCGTTAAGTGTTTTCCGCAGATGTGGAGGTAAGACCGCTTATGTGGTACCATAGAAGCGGCTATAGTGCCGCAGATGCGGAATAACTGGACAGAAGAATTAAAAGAAGTCCTTCGCGAATTTTGGGTTATTTCACCATTTTTGACTTCGGCCTTGGAGCTTTTTGGGCGATTTGAAAGAGGGATTTCAAGGGAACTTCATTGAGGTAAGGATTTTGGACCAAAAACTCATTCCTATGCTATTATTTCATGGATTAGAGCTAGAATTTATGGAAATTAAGGGTGAAATTTGGGGAAAGCTAGGGTTTAGGATTGGAGACCTTTGATTGAGGTTTTGATGGACCATTTGAGGTCGGATTTCTAAGTTTTTCGTATGTATGAACTCGTGGGAAGATAAGGAAACTATTGGCGTGAAAATTTCTAAATTTCAAGACGTGGGCCCGGGGGTCGGGTTTTGTTAATTTCGGGACTAATTGTTGATTATTTTTTCTTGGGTTTCGTTCCCTTAGCATATTTTGACGTCCTCGTTCTGATTTTGGTTAGATTCGACGCTCGTGGAGGCCGATTCGTGGGGCAAAGGCATCGCGAGCTAGAGATTTAGCCGGTTCGAGGTAAGTGATGATTGTAAATGATGTTCTGAGGGTTTGAAACCCCGGATTGCACATCGTAGTGCTATGTTGAGGTGAGACACACGCTTGTTGACGAGCGTGGGGTCGTACACTATTGGGGATTGTGACTTGGTCCGTCCCGGTTGATGATTTTACCGCGTATTTGACTGAGACTTATTTGCTATCATTATGATTTAAGCTGAATGCCATATTTTGGCTTCGTGCCAACTATTTGAACCCTTCGGGGCTTTTTATTGATATTTCCTCACTGTTTTAACTTACTACTTGAACTCAGTCATGTTATTTTCCACTGTTTTATTACTTAGCCATTTTTACTCGGTTTTGAGACTTAAATGATATTTTAAGTGATGTTTGGGCTGAGAAACACAATTTTACTATTGCCCAAGGGGCTTGTGAGGATTTGTGACTGAGTAAGGCCGAGGTCCTATGTTGTAAGGAAACACTGATACTGATTTGAGGCCGAGGGCCTGAGATATGTACGCCACGAGGTGGCTTGATTGATATGAGGCTGAGGGCCTAGATTTGATGCCACGAGATGGCTTGTTATTGCGCTTGGGCCGTAAGGGGCCCCTCCAGGAGTCTGCACACCCCCAGTGAGCGCGGGTACCCATTGTGATGTGAGATTGAGCCCGAGGGGCTGGTATTGTTCTGAGATGTTGCCCGAGGGGTGGATTTGTGGATACTGTGCCCGAGGGGCGAGATTCTATTTGTTTACTATACCCTAAATTGTCTGTCAATTACCTGTTCATTGTTGGAAAAAGGATTTTTACTTGACTTTTCACTGGTTTACTGTTTTTAACAGGTTTTACTGCTTCATTATAGAATGCCTTGAGCCTTATGTGTTTTCTTACCTTCAGTCATTATTTATATTTGTTACTCACTGAGTTGGAGTACTCACTTTACTCCCTGCAACCTCTGTGCAGATTCAGGCGTAGCTGGTTCCGCTCCCGAGTGTTGATCCTTCCAGCTTCAGGCGGACATTCGGAGTACACGAGGTAGCTGCCTGGCGTCCGCAATTTTTGTGTTTCTCCTCCTTTATCATTTCTATCATGTTTCACACAGATGTATTAGTTTACAGACTCAACAGACTTGTATTATGACTTATAGATGCTCATGACTTGTGACACCCTGGTTAGGGCTGTGTTGGGTTATATTTCCGCACTTTATTGATATTATCCGCTACTTAATAATATTAAAAATGATGTTTTAGACTGTTTATGTTGTTTAACTGCTTAAAAAGGTAAATTGGGTTTAGTTGGCTGGCCTTGTCTTCAAGAGAGGCGCCATCACGACCGGGTTGGGATTTAGGGTCGTGACAAGTTGGTATCAGAGCCTAGGTTGCATAGGTCTCACGAGTCATGAGCAGGTTTAGTAGAGTCTCGCGGATCGGTACGGAGACGTCTGTATTTATCCTCGAGAGGCTGCATAACCTTTAGGAAAACTTCACATTCTTGAACTTCGTGTTGTGCGAATTTATTGATCCGAGTACTAAACTTCTGTTGTTCTATTCTCTCACAGATGGTGAGGATGCGTGGTACCGGACAGGGTGTACGACCACCAGTACCACCAGCCGGGGCCAATAGAGGCCGAGGACGCGGTCGTGGTAGAGGCAGAGAAGTGAGGGCAGCACCTGCAGATCCACCAGCTGCCCAAGTTCAGGACCAGGTCCCAGTTGTGGACCCTTCAGCCGCACCAGCTCAGGCACCAGCTATGCCTATTGTGATTCCGGGTCATCATGAGGCCTTGGCTCAGATATTATCAGTTTGCACTGGCCTAGCTCAGGCGGTTTCAACCACTACAGCTGCAGCTACTTCTCAGGCCGGGAGAGGCAGTCAGACTTCCGCCGCCCGAACACCTGAGCAGGTCGTGCAGGGACTTCAGATGCCGGGGGCACACCCAGCTCAGCCGGTTGCCGCTGCTCATGACTATGTAGTTCCTGTCATGCCAAAGGATGAGCATCGTAGGTTGGAGAGATTTGGTATACTTCAGCCTCCGACCTTCAATGGAGTAGGGGGCGAGGATGCCCAGGGCTTTTTGGACAAGTGTTAGAGGATGCTTCGTACAGCCGGTATTCTGGAGACCAGCGGGGTCGCTTGCACTACCTATCAGTTTTCAGGACCTGATTTTACTTGTTGGGGGGATTTTGAGAGGCGTAGGCCTGTTGGTGCAGCACCCCTTTCCTGGCAGCAGTTCTCCGTTCTCTTTCTCGAGAAGTATGTGCCGCAGTCTCGCAGAGAGGAGCTGCGTAGGCAGTTTGAGTGGTTGCATCTGGTGGAGATGACCATGTCACAGTATGAGTTGAGGTTCTTTGAGTTGGCTCGTCATGCCATCTGGTTGGTCCTGACAGATAGAGAGAGGACCAGGAGATTTGTTGATGGTCTTACTTATCAGCTCCGTATTCTCATGACCAGGGAGAGGGTGACTGGTGCTACATTCGAGGAGGTTGTGGACATTGCCCAGAAGATTGAGTCTATCCTTCGCCAAGAGCGAGAGGAGAGGGAGGCCCAGAGGCCTCGAGGATCCGGTAGATACAGTGGTGCTCCTTCGAGGGGCCAATTTCAGCACGGCAGAGGCCGACAGTTTCGACATGGTCAGTATGATTGCTCAGGTAAGGGCCGACAGGGCCATTCTTCACTTAATGCCCTTCCAACTCAGAGCTCATCCCGTGCTCCATCTATTCAGGGCTCTTCTATGCCGAATGTATCTGCTAGTCACTCCGGTGCGAGGGGTTCCCATCAGTCCCCTTCTCCAGCACCTGGGAGTTGTTATGAGTGTGGCGAGATGGGTCACATGTGGAGGCAGTGTACACGTCGTGTTGCTAGTTCATCCCAGCAGAGGGGCCAGTCATCAGCTTCAGCGCCAGTTGCTCCACCACCACCCGCCCAGCCAGCTAGGGGTGGGGGTCAGTCAGCCAGAGGTCGCCCCAGAGGGGGAGGTCGATCGGGGGGTGGTCAGGCCCGTTTTTATGCTCTTCCAGGCAGACCCGATGCTATCGCTTCAGATGCTGTTAGTACAGGTATTGTTTCAGTCTGCCACAGAGATGCCTCTGTATTATTTGATCCCGGTTCCACCTATTCTTATGTGTCATCATACTTTGCTCGTTATTTGGGCATGCCCAGTGAGTTTCTTGCTTTACCTGTTTATGTATCTTCCCCGGTGGGCGATACTGCTATTGTAGACCGTGTGTGGTAACTATTGGGGGTCTGGAGACCCGAGTGGATCTTTTATTATTGAGTATGGTGGATTTTGATGTTATTTTGGGCATGGATTGGCTGTCTCCGTGTCGCGCTATTCTGGACTGTCATACTAAGACAGTCACATTGGCTATACCGGGTGTGCCACGGATCGAGTGGCGAGGCGTGACTAATTATGTTCCTAGTAGAGTGATCTCTTTCTTGAAGGCCCAACGTATGGTTGGGAAGGGTTGTCTTTCGTATCTTGCCTTTGTGAGGGATGCCGGAGCTGAGACTCCTAGTATTGATTTTGTTCCGGTTGTGAGGGATTTCCCTGATGTATTTCTTGCAGACCTGCTGGGCATGCCACCGGACAGGGATATTGATTTTTGTATTGACCTAGTGCCGGGCACTCAGCCCATTTCTAACATATCGTATGGCACCAGCGGAGTTGAAGGAGCTAAAGGAGCAGCTTCAGGAACTCCTGGGTAAGGGGTTCATTCGGCCTAGTGTGTCACCTTGGGGTGCGCCAGTTCTGTTTGTGGAGAAGAAGGATGGCACTATGAGGATGTGCATTGATTATAGGCAATTGAACAAGGCAACAATTAAGAACAAGTATCCTTTGCCTCGCATTGATTATTTATTCGACCAGCTTCAGGGAGCGAGGGTATTTTCTAAGATTGATCTTCGTTCCGGTTATCACCAGTTGAAGATCAGGGATTCGGATATTCTTAAGACGGCCTTCAGGACCAGATATGGTCATTATGAGTTCCTGGTTATGTCTTTTGGGCTGACCAATGCCCCAGCAGCGTTCATACATTTGATGAACAATGTGTTCCGGCCTTATCTTGACTCATTTATCATAGTCTTCATTGATGATATTCTGGTATATTCGCGCAGTCAGGAGAAGCACGCCGAGCATTTGAGGGTTGTGTTGTAGAGATTGAGGGAGGAGAAGCTTTATGCAAAGTTCTCCAAGTGTGAGTTTTGGCTCAGTTCAGTGGCATTCTTGGGACACGTGGTGTCCAGTGAGGGTATTCAGGTTGATCCAAAGAAGATAGAGGTGGTTCAGAGTTGGCCCAGACTGTCCTCAGCCATAGAGATTCGTAGCTTTCTTGGTTTGGCAGGCTATTATCGCGGGTTTGTTCAGGGATTCTCATCTATCGCATCGCCTTTGACCAAGTTGACTCAGAAGGGTGTTTCATTCGTATGGTCGGAAGAGTGTGAGGAGAGCTTTCAGAAGCTCAAGACAGCCTTGACCACAACTCCAGTGTTGGTTAGCTTCAGGTTCATATACCGTGTATTGTGATGCTTCGAGAGTAGGGATTGGTTGTGTGTTGATGTAGGAGGGTAGAGTTATTGCTTATGCTTCTCGTCAGTTGAAGCCCCATGAGAAGAACTACCCCGTTCATGATTTGGAGTTGGCTGCCATATTTCACGGGTTGAAGATTTGGAGGCATTATTTGTATGGCGTATCTTGTGAGGTGTTACCGACCATCGCAATCTTCCGCATTTGTTCAAGCAAAAGGATCTTAATTTGAGGCAGCGGAGATGGTTGGAGTTACTTAAGGATTATGACATCACTATATTGTACCATCCGGGAAAGGCCAATGTGGTGGCCGATGCTTTGAGCCGAAAGGCGGTGAGTATGGGGAGTTTGGCATATATTCCAGTTGGGGAGAGACCTCTTGCGGTTGATGTTCAGGCTTTGGCCAATCGGTTCGTGAGGCTGGATATTTCGGAGCCCAGTCCGGTATTGGCTTGTGTGATTTCTCGGTCTTCCCTATATGAGCGCATCAGAGAGCGCCGGAATGATGATCCACACTTGCTTGTCCTTAGGGACAGAGTTCAGCATGATGATGCCAGAGATGTGTCTAATGGAGATGATGGGGTGTTGAGGATGCAGGGCCAGATTTGTGTGCCCAATGTAGATGGGCTTCGAGAGTTGATTCTGGAGGAGGCCCATAGCTTGCGGTATTCTATCTATCCAGGAGTCGCGAAGATGTATCAGGATCTGAGACAACATTACTGGTGGTGGAGAATGAAGAAAGATATTATGGATTTGTAGCTCGGTGTCTCAATTGTCAGTAGGTGAAATATGAGAATGAGAGACTGGGTGGCTTGCTTCAGCAGATGGATATTTCCGAGTGGAAGTGGGAGCGGATCACTATGGACTTTGTGGTTGGGCTTCCACGGACTTTGAGGAAGTTCGATGCTATTTAGGTGATTAAGGATAGGCTGACCAAGTCCGCGCACTTCATTCCTATCTGTACTACTTACTCTTCCGAGCGGTTGGCAGAGATATATATCCGGGAGATTGTCCGGTTGCATGGTATCCCAGTTTCCATCATTTCAGATCGGGGCACTCAATTTACTTCCCAGTTTTGGAAGTCTGTCCAGCGGGAGTTGGGTGCTCAGGTGGAGTTGAGCACAGCTTTTCACCCTCAGACGGACGGGCAGTCCGAGCGCACTATTCAGATATTGGAGGATGTGCTACTCACTTGCGTTGTTGATTTCGGAGGGTCATGGGATCAGTTTCCACCGCTTGCAGAGTTTGCTTATAACAACAGCTACCAGTCGAGTATTCGGATGGCTCCATAGGAGGCCTTGTACGGGAGGCGGTGTAGATCTCCAGTTGGTTGGTTCGAGCCCGGTGAGGCTAGGCTATTGGGGATAGATTTGGTTCAGGATGCTTTAGATAAAGTGAAGGTGATTTAGGAGAGACTTCGTACAGCGCAGTCAAGGCAAAAGAGTTATGCTGACAAGAAGGTTCGAGATGTGTCCTACATGGTTGGTGAGAAGGTTCTGTTGAAGGTCTCGCCCACAAAGGGTGTTATGAGATTTGGAAAGAAAGGGAAGTTGAGTCCGCGGTTCATTGGGCCTTTTGAGGTACTTCGGAGGATTGGGGAGGTGGCTTATGAGCTTGTCTTGCCACCCAGCTTGTCGAGTGTGCATCCAGTGTTCCATGTTTCTATGCTACAGAAGTATATTGGGGACCCGTCTCATGTTCTGGACTTCAACACGGTTCAGTTGGAGGGTGATTTGACTTATGATGTAGAGCCAGCAGCTATTCTGGAGCGTCATGTTCGAAAGTTGAGATCAAAAGATGTAGCTTCGGTGAAAGTGCAGTGGAGAGGTCGGCCCGTGGAGGAGGCTACCTGGGAGACCGAGCGGGAGATGCGGAGCAGATATCCTCACCTGTTTGAGGCTTCAGGTATGTTTCTTGACTCGTTCGAGGATGAACGTTTGTTTATGTTGGGGAGGATGTGATGACCCGGCCAGTCGTCTCATGAGTTACCGCACCGTTTTCCCCATTTCTGCTTCTTTATGTTTTGTTTATCCGTGTTTCGAGGTATTGGGTTGGTCGGATTCAATCCGGAATGGTTTTGGTGAAGTTTGAGACACTTAGTCTCGTTTAGGAAGGTTTAAGTTGGAAAAGTCAACCGGATGTTGACCTATGTATTAGATGGCTCGAATGTTAGTTCCGATGGTTCGGTTAGCTTCGGGAGGTGATTTGGGACTTAGGAGTGTGATCGGAATGGGTTTTGGAGGTTTGGAGAAGGTTTAGGCATGAATTGGCGAAGTTGATATTTTGGCAATTTCCGGTTGGTAGGTGAGATTTTGATATAGGGGTCGGAATGGAATTCCGAGAGTTGCTGTAGCTTCGTTGTGTCATTTGGGATGTGTGTGCAAAATTTCAGGTTATTCGGACGTGGTTTGGTTCGGTTTTTGATCAAAAGCGGAATTCGGAAGTTTTTAGAAACTTAGGCTTGAACCCGAGGTGTTTTGGTTGATTTGATGTTGTTTGAAGTGTTTTGATGATTGGAACAAGTTTGAATAAGGTATTAGGATATGTTTGTGCCTTTGGTTGAGGTCCCGGGGGCCTCAGGGTGATTTCGGGTGGTTTACGGAGAGTTTGAGGTGTTATTGCAGCTGATGAGATTGCTGCTTCAGGTGTTTTCACACCTGCGGTTTGGGGACCGTACGTGCGGCGCCGCACGTGCGGAAAGGGAGCCGCAGAAGCGGATTTGAGAGGAAGAGCCAGGAGCCGCAGATGCGGGGGATTGACCGCACCTGCGAAGGCGCAGGTGCGAAGAGTTGACCGCAGATGCGGTATTTTGCTGTTAAGTTTTTTTCGCAGATGCGGAGGTAAGACCGCATATGCGGTACCGCAGAAGCGGCTAAGTGCCGTTGATTCAGAATAACTGGACAGAAGAATTAAAAGAAGTCGTTCGCGAATTTTGGGTTATTTCACCATTTTTGACTTCGGCCTTGGAGCTTTTTGGACGATTTTAAAGAGGGATTTCAAGGGAACTTCATTGAGGTAAGGATTTTGGACCAAAAACTCATTCCTATGCTATTATTTCATGGATTAGAGCTAGAATTTACGGAAATTAAGGGTGAAATTTGGGGAAAGCTAGGGTTTAGGATTGGAGACCTATGATTGAGGTTTTGATGGACCATTTGAGGTCGGATTTCAAAGTTTTTGGTATGTATAAACTCGTTGGAAGATAAGCAATCTATTGGATTGAAAATTTCTTAATTTTGAGACGTGGGCCCTGGGGTCGGGTTTTGGTAATTTCGGGATATGTGCTAATTGTTGATTATTTTTGCTTGGGCTTCGTTCCCTTAGCATATTTTGACGTCCTCGTTCTGATTTTGGTTAGATTCGACGTGTGGAGGCCGATTCGAGGGGCAAAGGCGTCGCGAGCTAGAGATATAGCCGATTCGAGGTGAGTAATGATTGCAAATGATGTTCTGTGGGTTTGAAACCCCGAATTGCAAATCGTAGTGCTATGTTGAGGTGAGACTCACGCTTGTTGACGAGCGTGGGGTCGTACACTATTGGGGATTGTGACTTGGTCCGTCCCGGTTGATGATTTTACCGTGTATTAGACTGAGACTTATTTGCTATCATTATGATTTGAGCTGAATGCCATATTTGGGCTTCGTGCCAACTATTTGAACCCTTCGGGGCTTTTTATTGATATGTCCTCACTGTTTTGACTTACTACTTGAACTCAGTCATGTTACTTTCCATTGTTTTATTACTCAGCCATTTTTACTCGGTTTTGAGACTTAAATGATATTTTAAATGATGTTTGGGCTGAGAAACACTGTTTTACTATTGCCCGAGGGGCTTGTGAGGATTTGTGACCGAGTAAGGCCGAGGGCCTATGTTGTGAGGAAACACTGATACTGATTTGAGGCCGAGAGCCTGAGATATGTATGCCACGAGATGGCTTGATTGATATGAGGCTGAGGGCCTAGATTTGATGCCACGAGATGGCTTGTTATTGCGCTTGGGCCGTATGGGGCCCCTCCAGGAGTCTGCACACCCCCAATGAGCGCAGGTACCCATTGTGATGTGTGATTGAGTCCGAGGGGCTGGTATTGTTCTGAGATGTTGCCCGAGGGGCGAATTTGTGGATACTGTGCCCGAGGAGCGAGCTTCTATTTGTTTACTATACCCTAAATTGTCTATCAATTACCTGTTCATTGTTGGAAAAAGGATTTTTACTTGACTTTTCACTGGTTTACTGTTTATAACTGGTTTTACTGCTTCATTATAGAATGCCTTGTGCCTTACGTGTTTTCTTACCTTCATTCATTATTTACATTTGTTACTCACTGAGTTGGAGTACTCACTTTACTCCCTGCACCCTGTGTGCAGATTCAGGCGTAGCTGGTTCCGCTTCGGAGTGTTGATCCTTCCAGCTTCAGGCGGACATTCGGAGTACACGAGGTAGCTTCCTGGCGTCCGCAGTTTTCCTGTTTCTCCTCCTTTATCATTTCTATCATGTTTCAGACAGGTGTATTAGTTTACAGACTCAACAGACTTGTATTATGACTTATAGATGCTCATGACTTGTGACACCCCAGTTTGGGCTGTGTTGGGTTATATTTCTGCACTTTATTGATATTATCCGCTACTTAAAACTATTAAATGATGTTTTAGACTGTTTATGTTGTTTAATCGCTTAAAAAGGTAAATTGGGTTTAGTTGGCTGGCCTTATCTTCACGAGAGGCGCCATCACGACCGGGTAGGGATTTAGGGTCGTGACAACACTATAGACCAGGTCCTAGTTGTGTTTTTCTTCTGTGACAGCTGCTAGATGGTCACTTTCTTCTGCTACGTTCCAGCTGTGTATTTGACTTGTACTTTTGTCGGAGAACCCTAAGGGACCAGGTTGCCAGGTCCTTGTTGTGTTCCTCCCTGTGGTTGTTTATCTATATGCTAATTTTCAGACTTCAACAAGGTCACATGAAGTATATACCCTGTGGGCCAGATTGCCAGGTTCTCTATCTGGTTCTTCAGGGCAAGTTTGTTAAATCATCAAAACATAAGACGCATATGGCCAAGACATTAAAAACCCATTGATTTGCCCCTTTTTGATGATGACAAACTTAGACATGGACAGTATTTGTTTAGAGCAGAAATAACCAGATGAGATACCAGAACTAAGTTCCCCCTTAATGTCAGATCTCCCTCCTTTGTGTTGATAGTTACCCCTTAACCTCAGACTTGATTCTCCCTCATTTACACACAAAAGGCATATTACCCCTCACCTTCACCTACACACTTGCTTCCCCCTCCCCCCCCTTTGGCATCATTAAAAGGAACAGGTAATTAGCAAAAAGAAGAGCACAAGCCGGTAATAAGCATAAAGATGTCTAACACAACTTGCTCATGCCACATATGTGCACACAACATGATAGAAAAGAGAAGCCATAGGAACACAGTATTGTACATGCAATTAAGGGGAGCTGTTATATTAATGTTTACCATGGACTGAGCAAGTCAGGAGCAGTAATGTTAAGTTCAACATGCCATCACAAAAACAAGTAAGCAAAAGTAAAATAGCAGCCACAGGATTTTGGAGCTAAAATAGCTAGACACTAAGGGGATCCTAGGGGACACTAAAGAAAGGAGGCTTGGAGGGAGAGACAGCAATGGTTTTGAGAACCAGGTCCAGTCTAGCATTTGCAGACAGTTGTTCTTCAAGTAATTGCGCCCGAAGTCTATCATTTTCCTTTGTCGGTCGTACAACTTCCTCATTGACAAAATCAGGTCCTTTAGTTGCTTGACTGAGCTGAATTTCCAGTATGGCATTTCTAGCCCTCAGCCTTCTGATCTACTCAGAAGCTACATTTTGAGCGTTGATCAGCTGAGAAATGGTCGATATGCTTCCACTTCCACCGACTCTTTCTACACATTCACATTCTTCTAGAGTGGTCTTAGAAAAGGTCTGCTTGCATGTACCTACTCTAGGATTCCCCAATTGGACCTTGTAGAATCTGAACAACTGAGTGAGGAGAAAGCCATATGGTAATCCATGATTTCCACCTTTAAAGTTTTCCACCTTTTGCATGTGGTCTATCATGATTGCTGGAAGATTGATTGGAACAAATTCATCAAGCGATTCCATTAAGACCATATCCGACTTTGTAGCAATAGACCGCCTCTCAGAACGAAGTAAGAGTGCCTTATTGACCAATTCAAAGAGGAGCTGATATTCAGGAAGCAATACCTTCTTATACACCTGTTCCCCCTGCTGAATAGCTTGCTCTTTCATGATCGTTCTCCTAAAGTTGACACCACAAACACCTTTGACTGAGGACATCCCTTCACATGGGATTCTGAGAATCTTTCCCAATGCTGAAACATTGAGTATAATGTCTACTCCATTTACTAGCGCACAAATGTGATCCCCCTCAACAGTGAAGAGAGATGCGTAAAAGCTCTGCACCGCATCTTCGTACACCAGAGGCATGCTTTCCTGTAACAAGTGCTCCCATTGCTGAAACTCAACGATCTCCAGAATTTGCCTCATACCTGCCATCTCAGAAATTGCTGGGTCAAATGTACGACCCCACAGGACTTTTTGAGTTCTTAGTCTCTGCTGCCAAAGACCTCTATCACTGGACATTGTACCTAGGGCACCAGGTTCTCTAACGGTTTCCCTTTTTTGTTTTCTAGATCCTTCAACAGATTTTCCTTTCCAGCTTGCTAACCCCTCAGTATCATCTTCAGACATGGCTTTCTCTGCTTGACCTCTTTTAGATTTGCCGTTGTACTTCACGGATGGCCCTTTTTGTTCCTCAATAGTTTCATCGGATGCCTTCTCCATAGACTTTTGAACTTTCATAGAGTGTTCTACTAAGGAAACAGGTTCCCTGGGAGCTTCTTGGTCTAACTAGTTTACAGACACACTCTTATTAGTGGCAAAATCCTTTGGATTCATTTTCCTCTTTTTCCTTGACTTGACACTCCTCTTACTTTTCTGTAATGTGGATTCAAAACTCTCTTGCTGCTGAGACCTGAGAGTGCGTGATTTGGAGGAAGACTCTACAAGCTTGGAGTGATCAGGAGGTGCAGGAGCGAGTTTACATGGAAGAGAATTAGGTTCATCAGAAGGTTTTTCTGAGAATATCTCATGAGCCAAGGACTCGAGGAGTGCTGTGGTTCTTACATCGTCTAGGGATGGAATTTCTTCCCCTTGGTACTCAGACGAGAGATATGCTCCTTCATTCATCAGACTTTCAGCAGCTATAGCCATGATGTTATGTGCTGCTTCCTTTTCTGGTGACTCCTTGAGAGTCACTGAGTCCAACATGGAGGAAATCAGATACTGATCAGGATCATCCTCGGGGGCTTCTGACACTTGAGGAGTAAAACCTCCTGAGTATTCTTTTATAAGATCATAGGAGTGACTAGACATAGGATTCTCAAAATGATGGTAAACAGAGTTTATCATAAAAGGGAAAACTATAGGAATGGAGGAGGAGCCAGGAGTGGTTAGGGTGGTAGAAGGCGTGAAATAGTAACGCTCTGGGGATGATTTCGAGGATAATAAAGAAGTGGGAGCGGTGTCAATGGTGGGGGAATGAGACAAATTTTTCGATCTCCATTAGATGAGTACTTGGTAGACTAGTAGAGAGAGAGAGATGGAGAGAAGATCTCAGCTGTACAAAGTAGATGAAGGTTCATGACATGCCGTGAGAGAGAAAAAAGGTTTTATTGAAAGAAGGGCTAATGAGGAGTGGAGAGTGAAACAGGTTCTGAAAACGACGGTAGGTTTTTGGGAAAGTGTTACTGTGCAGAGGGGATGAAAGGATTTGAAAGACAAGACATGACACGCAAACTTTGAAAAGCCGGATGATGTGGCAGTTGAGTTAATTTTCTTTAAACACAAAAAAATTTTGTTTTTTGTTTTTGTGAGGGCATGCAGAATAAGCATATTACTACTAACCTGAGGTACAGGTGCCTGATGCCAGATTAATTTTTTTTAAACAGTTATAGCAGCTCCTCTATTCGCAGTTCATGACTGTACCTTTAGCTTCTATGATCGTCATGCGTGTTTACCTGCAACGGTATTGATGTGAGTTAGGCTTGGTCAGAAAACACTTTAGCTACCTTTACCCGACGGTGTCTTACATATCCGCCTGATGGAGGATCAGGTTCTTCATTAGACTTTTGTGACCCCATTTTCACCTTGATTGATCCAGAATATTCTCTACTCGAGGCTTTGATGCAAATATCTGGAATTTGGTCTTCTGTTCTGTAATACTTACAACAGATCAAACCCTTCTTCATAGTGACCCAAAGAAGATGATCTCACCCTTCAATGTACTTGATCCTCTTGTTGTTTGAAATTCTTCTTCAGTTGTGGATGAGGCTACTGATTTTTGCTTCCTTGTCTCCCAAAAGACGAGGCATGAATCATGATAAGTGAACCGTTCCAGAAAGGCCTTTCTTTCCCAGAAAAAGCTGCAAAGTTACCATCATCATAGCCAACAGGATTAAGAACACTTTCATCTGAGGGGTAACACAAGACCAGGTCCTGAGTTCCTTTGAGGTATTTCAAACTTTTATGGGCAGCCTTCAAGTAGGATTCCCACGGACTTACACTTTGGATTTTATTTTGAAGTGAAGATACAGAAGGGGCTAAAAAAAATCCCTCCTTTTTCAAAAGATTGCACGCTTATCTAACTCTAGAATAAAAGAAGGTGATTGACTTGTCACGTAGATAGGAGCCTTTGGTTTTCCAATTTGAAACAGAAGTTTGATTGATGAGGGAGATTTGGAGGTTAATTTGATTTCCCCACACTTTGTGTTCTGTTGCTTGTGGAGTGCCATGAGTTGCATCTCCACTCTTCCTTCAGCTTCAGTGGTAGTAGGTTACGTACCAGGTTCTTTGTGAGACGTGGAGGATGATGTTGCGTTGTCTTTTTCCAGTCTCCTTCATCTTACTCATTTTATCATCCTCCCTATTTGAAGCCCCAGATGAGTTGCCTTTGATTCAGGATGGACCCGATCATACACCTGTTCACTAAGTAGGGAATCAACATTTCCTGCTTTTGCCCAGAAACTCTTGGCGATGTTCAATTCTGTCCCGTGGTCGGATCTGATCTGTTCTCCTTCAATTTTGTCTTTACTTAAATCTACTTGATAAGGTCCATTCATACTTTAAAAGCCCCCTCCTTTGTTTTTCGAACCAGTGTCCAGGTGAATCTTGAGTTTGGCAGACCACAGACAAGGTTCCTCTGCATTAATTTATTCAGAAGTGAGAACCTTGCATATACCAATACTTCATGCCAATGATTCCGACTACGCCCATCTCATATCACCAGCTTATGGAGATTCATAGTCAAGAAAGTAGATATTCTTGTTTCCTTTGTCCGCTGAGACCACTTGTCCAGTTATCAGATTGGTAACTGTGCACACTTCTTGATAAGAGCTCTACTTTGTTTCTTCTATCACAGATTTGAGAAACACTCAAGAGACTGTACTTCAGACCATTCACATAGTACACGTTCCCAACTGAGTTCCAGAGTGGCAAAGAACCTTTCCAACTTTACATTCGCCAAGAATGTACCCTCTACTTCCTTTTTAATTGAGGATACATTCCCTTCCTGCAGGGCTTTGAATGAGAAGAATTCCAAGATGCCTCCTTTTCTTTTTCAAAATTAGCTATGGTCTGATCTCGGTCCACTACACAGAGCACTAGATCATCTCTAGATTGCTCTGCCTCTCTTAGTTCTATGGCCAAGATCTCCTTATCGTTTATAAGGCTATAATAGGCATCAATTAGGACATTAGATAAAGACCTTTGCTTCTTAGAAGAATAGGATTTCAGATTTCTCTGAACATCCCGGAAGTTTAACTCATCGTCTTCATCTTCTTCATCATCATCATCTGACTGAGCCATCAGCGCGAACAGTGAATCGCACTTCGTTGCTTCAGTTTCCACTGCCATCATGGAACTGTTTTCTGCATTTGATTCCCCTTCGGATTCACTCCAGGAGTCTCCCCAAGCAGCAAGAGCCTGCTTAACAATATTGTCTGCTGCACCCTTTCGATTGAATCTTTTATCTGTACCAGGTTCCTTTTTCCTACTTTGTCAGGATTTTGCTTGTATTGCTCCTGTTTCGCGAGTGGGCAGCCTTTGATGAAATGCCTTGACTTTCCACATCTTTGACAGAGATCGTTGTTCCTTGTTTTACTTGAACTGCCCCACTTTGGTATACCACCATTTCTTCGAACCATCTTTTGAAATCTCTTAGTGAGATAGGCCATGTCACTATCTTCATTACTTGAGCACTGCTTTCCGCTTTGAGTACCAGGTTATTCTCCTTCTTAGGCTCTCTTCTTTCGCTGTCTTTCTTTCTTTTCATCTCGTATGTCTTCAAATTACCAATCAACTCATCCATGGTCAGAGTTTGTAGATCTTTAGCTTCTGTGATGGCATTTACCTTACTTTCCTAAGACCCAGGTAGGACACTGAGGATTTTCCTTACAAGCTTGTTTCTGGGAATGACATCTCCAAGTGAATGAAGCTCATTTATGAAGGAGGTGAATCTAGTGTGCATATCTTGTATAGATTCATCATCCTTCATCCTAAAAAGCTCATGTTCTATGGTGAGCATGTCAATCTTGGATTGTTTGACCTGAGTGGTTCCTTCGTGAGCGGTTTGCAACGCCTCCCATATTTCTTTGTCAGTGTCACATGCTGAGACTCTGTTGTACTCATCAGGTCCTATGCCACACATCAAGATTTTCTTGGCACGATAGTTCTTTTTTACAGCTTTTCTGTCAATGTCGTTGTACTCTTTTCTGCCTTTCGGCACCATTTGTCCTATTTCTTCAATCTTCTTCATGGGAACATGCTGACCATCACAAATAATGTCCAACAGTTCTGAATTTTCTGCCATCATAAAATCAAGCATGCGAGTCTTCCACCAGCCATAGTATTGACCATTGAATCTGGGAGGTCTATAGGTTGATTGTCCTTCTTCAAAGTTTGGTGGAGCAACCATTGAGGATCCTTCCTAGGTGTTAGCCTGATAGAAGAAACCCGCTCTGATACCAATTATTAGCTTATATGAGTCCACCAAATTATAGAGTACCTGGTCCTCTATGAGATGATGCCTAGAATGCATTAAAGACTGAAAGTAAAGAAGACAAGTGATTTTCTATGTGGAAAAATCCCACACAAGGGGATCAAAAAACCACGACCTACTCTTGTAGGTTTTTAACTCTACTAACTTGCAATCTGCCTATTACAAGCCACTTTGAAAAAACCCTATTGCAAAGACTTCAAACTAACTTGTGATGCAACCACCACAAGCCACTTTGCAAAAACCCTATTGCAAAGACTTCAAACTAACTTGTGATGCAACCACCACAAGCCACTTTATAACTATCCTAGTTACAAAGGCTTTAAACATATGACTATCCCTAGTCACAACATAAACTCAGAAGTTTACGAATTTTGGTTTGTTCCTAAGACAACGCTTCTAAGAAAGAAAACTAGGAAATACAATGAAGAGCAAACAACAAGATTACAACTCAACTACGGATGTACATAAACTCATTAAGAAACTGATCCTTAGTGGAGTTGTCTTCTTGTTCTTGACACACCAGTGACTTCAATGCAGGATGAACATTGTTATGCTTGACAGAATATCATTGAATGCACAAAGAATGGTGTGTCTTGCACCAGGTTGTTTTATCACAAAAGATAGCACAATGGATAGTTATGTCAACTCTTGGTGTACGCTTCTTCCCAATGAGAAGTGACTGTTGTACAGTCTGCACAGCCACTTTTGGGCAGTTGCTTTCCAGCTGGATAGTGGACTTTGTACTTCTTGTCAGGACACACCACAGACCAGGTCCTAGTTGTGTACTTCTTCTGTGACAGCTGCTAGATGGTCACTTTCTTCTGCTACGTTCCAGCTGTGTATTTGACTTGTACTTCTGTCAAAGAACCCTGAGGGACTAGGTTACCAGGTCCCTGTTGTGTTCCTCCCTGTGGTTGTTCATCGATATGCTAATTTCATACTTCAACAAGGTGACATGAAGTATATTCCCTGTGGGCCAGATTGCCAGGTTCTCTATCTGGTTCTTCACGACAAGTTTGTTAAATCATCAAATCATAAGACGCATAAGGCCAAGACATTAAAAACCCATCAGATATTATCTCTATTTTCTTGGAAAATTTAGACTTACACAAGAGATTTTTCAGTAAAGAACTTGGTTCATCAAGATTATTTGGTACGTATTCTCCCCTTTGCATAGATTGATGTAACTATATTTGGATCATGATTAAGAGAAAAGTTCCATTCAATACCAAACCCCTTTGTACTTATCTGTTACAAAATGGACCAGTTCGTTCAAAAAGGGAGTCCAAACCGCATTAAGTGCCTAGATTCTAGGGAATCTCTCGAACGTCTTTTCAAAATAGAAATTCAGTTTGATTAGACTTCGAGACATCGTCGTTACCCAATTAAACACTCCTCTTTAAATTGATTAGGCTTAGTGTCTTCTTTACTTAAACTTTTCAAGCCGTCAAACTACTCATCATCTTTTCTCATCATCCAAACACACTAAAACTCACTTTCTTTTCTTACTCCCACGCAAAGAAATGGCTAACACCTCTAATAATCCCTCATCATAATCCCTCATCACCACCCATGGAAACCTCACCCACATCATCTGATACACATTCGACTACTTCCTTCTCTAAGAAAGGAAGGGTAAAAATGATGGCTCGCAAGGTTGTTGCTGGTAGAGAGCAAATCAAGAATGAAAAATTGAAAGCAGGTAGGGAAGAAGAACCCCAGAAATATGATGAGTCATTCAAGTATGCAACTGCGGGAAAGGAAACTATTTCTTCTGAGACAGAGCAGGTAACGTCTGGTCCTAAAGTTACCCCTGAAACTATTTTTGAGGTTGCTACCAATTTGGAGACTAGGTATGTTCTAGTAGGATCTATGGCAGGTGTTAAAACTACTGAGTCTGGAAAGGTGGGTTGTAAAAATAAAAAGAGAAAAGAAAAAGAGACAGAGGGTGCTCGAAGTAAAGTGAGGGGAATAGGAAAAGGAGTGGCTGAATTTTCACCCACTCCTGTTGGCTTAACTAAAGAATCAAGTGCTATGGTAGTTTGGGGTGAAAAACTGATGGAGAAAAGGAGACTGTGAGAGAAACACGGGGAAGTGAGTCTGGAGAAGCTGCTGTGGGGTTGGTTAGACTAGGGAAGAATGTTGAAGAACCTTTTCCATATGAACAGGAAACCCTCGCATATCTACTTGAAAGGGTGACTGGCAGTTATAATCCCAAGAAGAAAGGATGTTCTAGAGTGAAAATTCGTGGCACTACTAGGGAAAACAAGAAGAGAAAGGTTGCCTCTTTTATCCCTGTAGAGACTCCTCCTACAAGAGGAAGAGCTACAAGGAGTCAGAAGAAGCAGAATAAGGCTAAACTGGAAAAGGCCTTAGAGGAATTTTAGTTTATATGCGTCCTCCAAACTATAGACTACCTGGTCCTCTATGAGATGATGCTTAGAATGCTGTAAAGACTGAAAGTAAAGAAGGCAAGAGATTTTTACGTGAAAAAATCTCACACAAGGGGATCAAAAACCACAACCTACTCTGGTAGGCTTTTAACTCCACTAACTTGCAATCTCCCTATTACAAGCCACTTTTCAAAATCCTATTGCAAAGACTTCACTGACTTGTAAAAACCCTATTACAAGCCACATTGCAAAATCCTATTGCAAAGACTTCAACTAACTTGTGATGCACCCACCACAAGTCACTCTATAACTATCCTAGTTACAAAGGCTTTAAACTTATGACTATCCCTAGTCACAACATAAACTCAGAAGTTTATGAATTTTGGTTTGTTCCTAAGACAACGCTTCTAAGAAAGCAAACTAGGAATTACAATGACGAACAAATAACAAGATTACAACTCAACTACGGATGTACATAAACTCATTAAGAAACTGATCCTTAGTGGATTTCTCTTCTTGTTCTTGACACACCAGTGACTTCACTGCCGGATGAATACTGTTGTTGCTTGAGAGAATATCACTAAATGCACAAAGAGTGGTGTGTCTTGCACCAGGTTGTTTTATCACAAAAGATAACACAATAGATAGTGATGTCAACTCTTGGTGTACACTTCTTCCCGATGAGAAGTGACTGTTGTACTGTCTGCACAGCCACTCTGGGCAGTTGCGTTCCAGCTGGATAGTGGACTTTGTACTTCTTGTCAGGACACACCAACGAACCAGGTCCTAGTTGTGTTTCTCTTCTGTGACAGTTGCTAGATGGTCACTTTCTTCTGCTACGTTCCACTTGTACATTTGACTTGTACTTCTGTCAGAAAACCCTAAGGGAACATGTCCCTGTTGTGTTTCTCTTTATATTGATTGCTTAGAGTCACTCACTTGTTCCCGTGTCGGAGAACCCTAAGGGACCAGGTTACCATGTCCTTGTTGTGGTTGTTCATCCATTTGTTGATTTTCAGATTTGGACCAGTACAGTTGAAATGTGGATCAGGTTCTCTATCTGGTTCTTCATAAAAAGTTTGTTAGATTATCAATACATCAGAAGCATAAGGCCAAGACATTGAAAACCCATCAATTTTCCCCTTTTTGATGATGACAAACTTAGATTTGGACAGTATTTGTTTAGAGCAGAAATAACCAGATGAGATGCCAGAACTACACGAAGTTCCCCCTTTATCTCAGATCTCCCTCCTTTGTGTTGATAGTTCCCTCTTAACCTCAGACTTGATTTTCCCTCACTTACACACACAAAGCATATTACATATTACCCCTCACCTACACACTTCTTTTCCCCCTATTGGCATCATTAAGAAGAACAGGTAATCAGAAAAAAGAAGAGCACAAGCAGGTAATAAGCATAAAGAAGTCTAATACAGCTAGCTCATGCCACATATGTGCACATGACATGACAGAAAAGAGAAGCCAGAGGAACACAGCATTGTACAGGCAAAGAAGGAGAGCTGTTTTATTAATGTTTACATTGGATTGAGCAAGTCAGGAGCATTAATGGTTAAGTTCAACATGCCATCACCAAAACAAGTAAACAAATGTAAAACAGCAGCCACAGGATTTTGGAGCAAAAATAGCTGGACACTAAGAGGATCCTAGGGGACACTAAAGGAAGGAGGCTTGGAGGAAGAGACATCAATGGTTTTGAGAACTAGGTCCAGTCTAGCATTTGCAGACAGTTGTTCTTCAAGTAATTGAGCCCGAAGTCTATCATTTTCTTTTGTCAGTCGTGCAACTTCCTCATTGACAGAATCATGTCCTTTAGCTGCTTGACTGAGCTGAGTTTCCAGTATGGCATTTCGAGCCCTCAGCCTTCTGATTTCCTCAGAAGCTACATTTTGAGCGTTGATCAGCTGAGAAATGGTCGAGATGCTTCCACCAACTCTTTCTACACATTTACATTCTTCTAGAGTGGTCTTAGAGAAGGTCTGCTTGCGTGTGCCTACTCTGGGATTCCCCAATGGGACCTTTTAGAATCTGAACACTTGAGTGAGGAGAAAGCCATAAGGTAACCTATGATTCCCACCCTTAAGTTTGCCACCTTTTGCATATGATCTACAATTATTGCTAGCAAATTGATTGGGATAAACTCATCAAGTGCTTCCATTAAGACCATATCCATTTTGTAGCAATAGATCGCCTCTCAGAATGAGGTAAGAGCACTTTATTGACCAGTTCAAAGAGAAGTTGATACTCAGGAAGCAATACCTTCTTATACACTTGTTCCCCTTGTTGAATAGCTTGCTCTTTCATGATAGCTCTCCTAAAGTTCACCCTGCAGACACCCTTAACTGAGGACATACCTTCACACGAAATTTTGAGTACCTTTCCCAATGTAAGCTTCGAGTACAATGTCTACTCCATTTACGAGCGCACAAATGTGGTCCCCCTCAACAGTGAAAAGAGATGCGTAAAAAGTTTTTACTGCATCTTCGTACACCAGAGGCATGCTTCCTTCAAACAAGTGTTCCCACTGTTGAAATTCCACAATCTCCAAAATTTGTCTTCTGCCTGCCATCTCCGAAATTGCTGGATCAAATGTACGACCCCCCAAAACTTTCTGAGTTCTTAATCTCTGCTGCCAAAGACCCCCATCACAGGGCATGGACCTCAGCTAACCAGTTTCTTTAACAGGTTACCGTTTTCGTTTGCTAGACCCTTCGGCAGACTTTCCTTTCCAAATTGCTATCCCCACAGTATTGTTCTCAAACACGGCTAGCTCAGTTTGACTCCGTTTAGACTTGCTGCTGTACTTCACGGATGACCCTTTCTGTTGCTCAATAGTTTTATCGGATGCCTTTTCCATAGACTTTTGAACTTTCATAGATTGTTGTACTAAGGAACCAGTTTCCCTGGGAGCATCCTTGTCTAACTGGTTTACTGACACACTCTTATTAGTGGTAAAATCCTTTGGATTCATTTTCCTCTTTTTCCTTGACTTGACACTCCTCTTACTTTTCTGCAATGTGGGTTCAAAACTCTCTTGCTACTGTGACCTGATAGTGGGTGATTTGGAGGAAGACTCTACAAGCTTGGAGTGATCAAGAGGTGCAGGAGCGAGTTTGCATGGAAGAGAATCAGGTTCATCAGAAGGTTTTTCTGAGAATATCTCATGAGCCAAGGATTCGAGGAGTGTTGTGGTTCTTACATGTTCTAGGATTAGACTTTCTGCCCCCTGGTACTTAGACAAAAGATATGCTCCTTCATTCACCAGACTCTCAGCAGCTATAGCCATTATGTTATGTGCTGCTTCCTTTTCTGGTGACTCCTTGAGAGTCACTAAGTCCAACATGGAGGTGTTCAGATACTGATCAGCATCATCCTCAGGGGCTTCTGACACTTGGGGAGTAAAACTTCCTGAGTGTTCTTTGATGAGATAATAGGAGTGACTAGACATAGGATTCTCAAAATGATGGTAAACAAGGTTTATCAGAAAAGGTAAAACTGTAGGAATGGAGGAGGAGCCAGGAGTGAGTAAGGTGGTATAAGGCGTGAAATAGTGACGCTATGGGGATAATTTCAAGGATAATACCAAAGTGAGAGCGGTGTTAATGGTGGGGGAATGAGACGATTGTTCGATCTTCATTAGATGAGAACTTGGTAGATGAGTAGAGAGAGAGATGAAGAGAAGATCCCAGGTGTACAAAGTAGATGAAGGTTCATGACTTGCCGTGAGAGCGAAAGAAAGTTTTATTGGAAGAAGGGCTAATGATGAGTGGAGAGAGAAACAGGTTCTGAATAGTTCTGAAAACGGCGGTAGGTTTGTGGGAAAGTGTTATCGTACAGAGGGGATGAAAGGATTTGAAAGACAAGACATGACACACAGACTTTGAAAAAATCGGATGATGTGGCAGTTGAGTTAATTTTGTTAAACACAAATTTTTTTTTTATTTTTGGGAGGGCATGCAGAATAAGCATATTACTACTAACCTGAGGTACAGGAACCTGATGCCAGATCAATTTTTTTTGAAAAGGTTTTAGCAGCTCCTCTCTTCGCAGTTCATAACTGTACCTTTAGCTTCTATGATCGTCATGCGTGTTTACCTACAGCGGTATTGATGTGAGTTAGGCTTGGTCAGAAAATACTTTAGCTACCTTTACCTGACGGTGCCTTACATAGCCAACTGATGGAGGATCAAGTTCTTCATTAGACTCTTGTGACCCCATCTTCACCTTGATTGATCCCGAATATTCTCTACTCAAGGCTTTGATGCAGATATCTGGAATTTTGTCTTCTGTTCTGTAGTACTTTCCACAGATCAATCCCTTCTTCATATTGACCCTCAGAAGATGATCTCATCCTTCAATGTGCTTGATCCTCTTATTTTTGAAATTCTTCTTCAGTTGTTGATGAGGCCATTGAGTTTTGCTTCCTTGTCTCCCAAAGAATGAGGCATGAATCATGACAAGTGAACCGTTCCAGAAGTGCTTTTCTTTTCCATAGAAAAACCAGGTTCTTTGTGAGACGTGGAGGATGATGTTGCGTTGTCTTTCGCCAGTCTCCTTCATCTTACTCATTTTATCATCCTCCCTATTTGAAGCCTCAGATATTTCCCAGAGACCAGAGTTGGTTCATCATATTGATCATCACCATTTCTTTCTTGGCAAGAGGAGGTGTCTTGTTGAATACCCCATGAGCACCTCCTACCATTCAGTGTGCCCTTTGTTGGAGACTTTGAGGCCTTGTTTTGTGGATTGTACCCCAGAAGGATTCCTTCGCTCGTCTTTTTGCATTGAGCATCCCAAGCTGATCCTTCCTGTTGTGAAGAACATGGCATTTCCTTCCATTTGGCAGCTCATAGTGGGTTTTGATACAGAAGGGACCAAATCAGACACCTGCTCTCCAAGTAGAAAGCAGTATTTACTGCTTTTGCCCAGAATTTCTTGGCGATTCCATAGTCGATGAGAATTGTCTATGCAGCATTTTCCGATTCCGTTCTTTCTTTCAGCAATACCATTTTCCTGTGGAGTCTTTGGTGATGAGAAATTGTGAGTGATCCCTTCTTCCCCCTCCCCATTTTTGTTTTTGCTTGAATCCTTTTGGCAAGAACCATTAACTCTCGAGAGTCTCCTCCTTTGTTTTGTGAACTCATGTCCAGGTGACACTTGAGTTTGGCAGACTACGGACCAGGTTCCGCTGAGTTAATTTATTCGGAGGTGAGAAGCTTGCATTTACCAATCCTTCATGCCAAGGTTCCGACTTCACTCATCTCATACCACCAGCTTGTGGAGATTCATAATTAATCAGAGTGGATATTCTTGTTTCCTTTGTCCACTGCGACCACTTGGCCAGTTATCAGATTGGTGACTGTACTTTTCAGGCCATTCACATAGTACACGTTCCCACTTAAGTGCCAAAAGAACCTTTCCACCTTTTCATTCACTGAGAATGTATCCTTCACTTCCTTCTTAAGGATACATTCCCTTCCTGTAGGGTTTTCAGGAGAAGAGATTCAAGATGTTTTCAGCTGCGTGCTTTTAAGCATCCACGGTCCATAGTCCATCGCAGTCCGCTTCCTCTCACTGTTCCCTGCTCATGTAAATAAAGGGTTAGATTTAGGAACCCAAACAAGTTTGGGTCCCTTGTTATGATAGAAAGGAAGAATGAGGGCTTTCCTAGTCCATGTAGGCAACATCCGCTTTTTGCGAGTGGTACCTGGTCCTTAGTTAGTAGTCACTTCATCAGTAAACACTTTGTTTTTCTGAGCAGACTGAACCCTGTCCTGGCAATTTTCTTTAAAATGCCTATTGTTCCCACAGTGGGTACATAGCCAGTTATCAGGTACAATGACATACTTGTTGTGGGGGTTGTAGGGAGTTTTCTCCCTTTGTAACCCGATGCCCTACTTGTTCCACTATTGTTGAGATACATGGCAGTGACATCATTTGAGGACCAGGTCCACTTCAGAGATTTCTCAAGATCATTTCTAACTTTGTCCAATTCAGCTTGAAGTTGCTGATTCTTCTCGAGTTCACTGCAGAGACTAGTTTTCACAACAGTTAATTCCTTTTCAAGCATGATGTGCGTCTCACTGGCTACTTCCTTTCCTTTCCCAAGACTTACATTCCTATGTTCTCTATTGAGTCCCTCAATGGTTTCCTCTAGATCAGTGCATATTACTAACAGGTCATCCCTTTCTTCTTCAGTAGGTACAACTTTTTCTTCTAAGGTGTGTTTCTCATTATTAAGGCCTTCTATTGTTTCTTTTAGATAAACAACTACTACCATCAGATCGTCTCTCTCATTTTCCACACTAGTTATTCTTTCATTCAAGGCTTCCTTTTCTTTTTCAAGATTAGCTATGGTCTCATTTAAGTCCACTACACAGACCACTAGATCATTTCTAGATTGTTCGGCCTCTCCTAGTTCTATGGTCAGGATTGCTTTATCGTTTATAAAGCTATAATAGGCATCAATTAGGACATTAGATAAAGACCTTAGCTTCTTAGAAGAGTAGGATTTCAGATTTCTCTGAACATCCCTGATGTTTACCTCATCGTCTTCATCTTCTTCATCATCATCTGACTGAGCCATCAGTTCTAACAGTGAATCATACTTCGTTGCTTCAGTTTCCACGGCCATCATGGAACTATTTTCTGCGTCTGATTCCCTTTCGGATTCACTCGATGAGTCTCCCTAAGCAGCAGGAGCCTGCTTAACAATATTGTCGGCAGCACTTTTTCGATTGAATCTTTTATCTGGAACCAGGTTCCTTTTTCCTGCTTTGTCAGGATTTTGCTTGTATTGCTCCTGTTTCGCGAGTGGGCGGTCTTTGATGAAATGCCCTGGCTTTCCACATCTGTGACAGAGATCGTTGTTCCTTGCTTTACTTGAACTGCCCCACTTTGGTATACCACTATTTTTTCGAACCATCTTTTGAAATCTCTTAGTAAGATAGGCCATATCACTATCTTCATTACTTGAGTCACTGCTTTCCGCTTTGAGTACCAGGTTCTTCTCCTTCTTAGGCTCTCTTCTTTCGCTGTCTTTCTTTATTTTCATCTCGTATGTCTTCAGATTACCAATCAACTCATCGATGGTCAGAGTTTGTAGATCTTTAGCTTCAGTGATGGCATCTACCTTACTTACCTATGACCCAGGTAGGACACTGAGGATTTTCCTTACAAGCTTGTTTCTGGGAATGACATCTCCAACTGAATGAAGCTCATTTATGATGGAGGTGAATCTAGTGTGCACATCTTGTATAGATTCATCATCCTTCATCCTAGAGAGCTCATATTTGGGGTGGGCATGTCAATCTTGGATTGATTGACCTGAGTGGTTCCTTCGTGAGCGGTTTGCAATGCCTCCCATATTTCTTTGGCAGTGTCACAAGCTGAGACTCTGTTGTACTCATCAGGTCCTATGTCACACATCAAGATTTTCTTTGCACGATAGTTCTTTTCTACAGCTTCTCTGTCAGTGTCGTTGTACTCTTTTCTGCATTTCGGCATCATTTGTCCTGTTTCTTCAATCTTCTTCATGGGAACATGTGGACCATCACAAATAATGTCCCAGAGTTTTGAATCTTCTGCCATCGTAAAATCATGCATGCGGGTCTTCCATCAGCCATAGTATTGACCATTTAACCTGGGAGGTCTATAGGTTGATTGTCCTTCTTCAAAGTTTGGTGGAGCAGCCATTGAGGATCCTTCCTAGGTGTTAGCCTGATATGAGAACCCTGCTCTGATACCAATTTTTAGTTTATATGAGTCCACCAAACTATAGAGTACCTGGTCCTCTATGAGATGATGCTTAGAATTCTGTAAAGACTGAAAGTAAAGAAGGCAAGAGATTTTTACGTGAAAAAATCCCACATAAGGGGATCAAAAGCAACGACCTACTCTTGTAGGCTTTTAACTCCACTAACTTGCAATCTCCCTATTACAAGCCACTTTGCAAAATCCTATTGCGAAGACTTCACTAACTTGTAAAAACCCTATTACAAGCCACTTTGCAAATCCTATTGCAAAGACTTATACTAACTTGTGATGCACCCACCACAAGCCACTCTATATCTATCCTAGTTACAAAGGCTTTAAACTTATGACTATCCCTAGTCATAACATAAACTCAGAAGTTTACGAATTTTGGTTTGTTCCTAAGACAACGCTTCTAAAAAACAAACTAGGAATTACAATGACAAACAAATAACAAGATTACAACTCAACTACGGATGTACATAAACTCATTAAGAAACTGATACTTAGTGGAGTTGTCTTCTTGTTCTTGACACACTAGTGACTTCAATGTCGGATGAATATTGTTGTTGCTTGAGAGAATATCACTAAATGTACAAAGAGTGGTGTGTCTTGCACCAGGTTGTTTTATCACAAAAGATATCACAATGGATAGTGATGTCAACTCTTGGTGTACGCTTCTTCCCGATGAGAAGTGACTGATGTACTGTCTGCACAGCCACTTCTGGGCAGTTGCGTTCCAGCTGGATAGTGGACATTTTACTTCTTGTTAGGACACACCAACGAACCAGGTCCTAGTTGTGTTTCTCTTCTGTGACAGTTGCTAGATGGTCACTTTCTTCTGCTACGTTCCAGCTGTGCATTTGACTTGTACTTCTGTCAGAGAACCCTAAGGGAATAGGTCCCTGTTGTATTTCTCTTTATATTGATTGCGTACAGTCACTGACTTGTGCTCGTGTCGGAGAGCCATAAAGGACCAGGTTACCAGGTCCCTGTTGTGTTCCTCCCTGTGGTTGTTCATCCATTTGCTGATTTTCAGATTTGGACCAGTACAGTTGAAATGTGTATTGGGTTCTCTATCTGGTTCTTCACAATAAGTTTGTTAGATCATCGAAACATCATAAGCATAAGGCCAATACATTGAAAACCCATCAAGGAAAGTAAGATAAAAGCTGCTGCTAAGGGAAAGAAGAAGGTGGTTGAGCTTGTTGAGGCAGTTGCAATTGATGAGATGGTCATGATCCTTCGAGATGAAGAGGAGACAATAGATGTGGAGGTTGTGACTCCAAAAGGTAAGAAAGTCAAGACTTCCTCAAAGAAGTCTGTTTCAAAAACAAGGTCTGCTGAGCCATCTACTTTGGCTAAAAGAACCAAGTTTGCATTGAAATCAAGAAAAGTGAAAATTGTGAAGGAAGAAGAATGAAGTGCAGAAGAAGAAGAAGAAGAAGAATAGACTCCTCAAGGATATGGAGGAGGACGGAATATTACTGCTGCTTGAGAAGTTACAATTGCAAGGTTGGAAGGACATGGTCCTTAAGATGGATGGAAGGCTGGCCAGAACTGAAGAGTTAATGACAAACTGTAAGATCAAAGATGGTAGGGTCACTAGTGTGGTAAAGGGAGTGGCCGTGACTTTTGATGATAAAGAATTGGGAGTGATCTTAGGTGTGCCTGCTGAAGGGTACAATGATTATAAGAAATTTTAGTGGCCAAGTCTAGAGAATCTCCCTACTGCCCTTGCAATTACTATAAAGTTTGGTGACAATGAAGAGGAACTTGAGCCCAAGGCTATTTACAAAAGTGAGATGAAGCCACCCCAAAAAGTGTTGTTCGAATTTTTTAATAAATGTGTGTTGCCAAGGCAGATAAGGAGGCAAATCAATTGGCCTGAATTTATCATCCAGCTTATTGACAGGGTCCTAAACTGCACCAAGACTCAAGCCACACCCTATGGGTTTATTCTCACGGCTGTACTTGAACATTTCAAGGTACCCATCAAGAAATGGGAAGTTGGTACAAGCAAGGATCATTTTGGGACAAACACTCTAACTGTTTGTGACTATGAAGTTCAAACCACTCCCAAAGAACCTGGTTCATCCAAAAAGGTACCAGTGAACAGCAAAGTGCGAGCTTTGGTGCAGGAAAGTGGGGCTAAGGATGCTGAGATTGTTAGGCTGAAGAAGAGGTTGGCTGAAGTGGAGAGTGAGAGAGATGTTCTCAGAGCTGAGCTAGCAAAAGAGATGGAGAAGAATGATGGCATTCTTCAGGAAATGCTGAAACTGCTCCAAGCCAAATGCCAAAAACCCGGTCCTTCCCAGTCTTAAGCCTCCTAGCTTAGTGTAGATCAATTGTGACCCAGTTCGAGATTTTTTTTCTTTTGCTCATGATCCAGTGCTCTTATTTCTTTTTATGCTTTGTGGTAGGATCTTATCAATCAATGAAATTCATTTCCTTTTGCTCTAGCTATTTGTTGATATTTCTTAGATGGCTAATATCCTTACATTGATAGATGATGCTTAAATTGTGATTGCATTTGAAGTAGCCCTAGTGGCCATGAGTAATTTCTATTAAAATATGGTTATCTCACATAATTATGCAACTTTTAGATGATGCCAAAAGGAAGAATTAGGTTGTGCTTTTACTTTGGACTGTGATATTTATAACCTAATTAACATGGTCCTTGATGATTAGTGACTTTAAAAAGGTAAATTGTTCTAACTTTGTGTTGATGTTGAGCTGAGTTGAAACAGGGCCTACGCTTATCAAAAGCACAGAGTTTGTCATCATAAAAAAGGGGGAATTTGTTGGTCCAAGTGAAGTTTGTTTTGAAGATTGACAAAGGAACTCAATCATGAACCAGGTCCATCCATAGTGTACACAGACACGGGTAGAATCAAGCATAAGACATGCACGTGAGGGAGATAAGCTTAACTTGTCATATATGATATCTCCTGATCGAAAAGGTTGCATAATTGATAAGGAGAAGGACTCCTTACACAAAGAGAACACTATCCAAGATAAGGAAGGAGTTAGAAGTTGCAGTTAACTAGAACACTTTCACCAAGGAAGAGTACAGCATTGGAACTCTAGTTATTTCCTATTCTACTAACTCTATAAATTACAAGATGTTCTCACTTTACAAGTACGCAAAACGCTGAAGTTAAACGTGTGTTTAGAGCAAAATAGTAAGGCATTTTGCAAGTAATTCTTGTGTGATTCAAGTGTGCGAACCTGAAGCTACATGAGCCAGCTAGAAGAACCAGTTCCAAGTGTCTGTATTTTACTCTAGTTCGATTGTAGTAGGTATTTTCATATTGTACCTTTCAGCTTTATCTAGAAGTAATTGTAATAGGTACTTTGAGTATTTAAGTTATAGTTAACTTGAAGTTGTCGCAACAGTTAGAGGTTGGTTGCTAGAATGGGATTAGAGGTAATCCTTAGGTTTACAAAGAGTTCTTATAAATGTTGTTTTGGCTCAGTGATTTAATGAAGTGTTGGGGAAAATCCTACTGAGTAGTAGGTCGTGGTTTTTTCCACCTTTTGAGCAGGGTATTTTCCACTAAAAATACTTGTGTTCTTTATTTTTCGCATTTATTATTTTCGCAATAGTAGTATAAGGGACACGTAGAAGAACCAGGTCCTTCTATTATCTGTGCACGCGAAAATTGGACACCACACAAACCACCCCCCCCCCTTTGTGTGGCATTTAAGTATAAAACATCAAAGTTATTCAGCTCGATAAGACGTGATGAAGTCGTTCGTCTCATTGACTCTATCCGGTCAGATTCTTTTTCAGGTGAGCTAGTTATTTTTACACAAAGGATCGTTTGGTTCGCGAGCTCCATGACGTGTACATCAGCATTTGGGCAAGTAGTGAAGGGGAAAGACGTATTTGCCAAAGAGATTAGAGAAGTAATAGGGTTAGCAGAAGGCTTTGATGTTGCCGATATCTTCCTTTTATACAAGTTTCTTCATGTTCTCAGTGGAATGAAGCGTAAACTTCTGAATACCCACCTCATGGTAGATGCCATTGTTGAGGATGTCATCAACGAGCACAAGAAAAAATCATGCAACTAGGAAAACTAATGGAGCATTAGGAGGTGAAGATTTAATTGATATCCTACTAAGACTCATGAATGATACAAGTCTTAAATTTTCCTTCACCAATGACAATATCAAAGTTGTTATTGTTGTAAGTACTATTGAATACTACAATACTATGTTTTTCTTACTTTCCCATATCCATTGCCATAGCTAAAATATTTTTAATTTTATACCAAGAATAAGAATTTCTTGTTAGAAAAATAATTTAATGTGGTAACATGGCCATTTTTAATTTGCAGGACATGTTTGCTGCCAGAACAAAAACTTCATCAACAACAATTGTATGGGCTATAGCTGAAATGATGAAGAATCCAAATGTATTCACCAAGCTCAGGCAAAAGTGAGAGAAGCCTTTAAAAATAATGTAACATTTGATGAAAATGATGCGGAGGAGCTGAAATACTTAAAGTTAGTTATTAAAGAAACTTTAAGACTTCATCCACCATCTCCACTTTTGGTTCAAAGGGAACGCAGGGAAGATACAGATATAAACGGCTACACTATTCCATTGAAGACCAAAGTGATGGTTAATGTTTGGGCATTGGGAAGAGATCCAAAATATTGGGATGATGCATAAAGCTTTAAGCCAGAGAGATTTGAGCAATGCTCTGTGGATTTTTTTGGTAATAAATTTGAATTTCTTCCTTTTGGTGGTGGATGGAGAATTTGTCCGGGACTGTCATTTGGTTTAGCTAACCTTTACTTGCCATTGGCTCAATTGCTGTATCACTTTGACTGAAAACTCCCAACCGGAATGAAGCCAAGAGACTTGAACTTGACTGAATTAGCTGGAATAACTATTGCTAGAAAGGGTGATCTTTACCTTAAAGCCACTCCTTATCAATCTTCTCATGAGTAATTTAATAGCATCAGGTTTTTTAATTCCATTGTCAACCTCAATATTGTGTAATCTTTCTAATGTTTCAGGTTTTACCGATTTGTAATAAATGTTGTTTTTATAACATGTATCACATCCCATGTACACGAAAGATGCATTAACTAATTAATTAATTGTGCCATTATATTATGCACTACAAGAAAGTTAAGATACGACGATTAAGTCCCATAATTGTCAGAAAATGAATTGCTGACATTTATATTAGTGTTGGTAAATAAATTATGATATTTATTTACGACTCTTATCGAATGTCACCAATTTTGAGTTATAGCTCATTCAAGGTGCGACATATAAGGAAATGTCGACAAATCATACCCATCCTTGTGACACATACTTAGAAATGTCGGAAAATTATCTCTAATTAATCAGCTTTTTTCTTCCTTTTAGATGTTAAACAAAATAATAAAATCTAATTTAATACCACAATCATTCATATAACTTCGATACCACAAGTCATACACAATAAAAGAAATTTGTATTAATGATAAAAGAGTAACTTACATACTTTAATTTTTAAAATCACATAACACTATTAAATTATGATTCTCAAAGCAATACAAATTTATTCCTGATGCAACTTCAGAACAAGCTAAGAATGCTATGATAAACTCCAATGATGTGATGACCTAATAGGTCATCTAGAGTTTTAAACCTAAATTTCATTTTTTGAAATCTTAAAAAACTCATTTTAACCTTCCTCAATTTGATTGCGCAGTCCGAGTCATTTTCTGGAAGGCTTTTATGTTATAGATTGATAAAGTATGAAATTTTGCCTTTAAAATCCATTTGAGTTGACTTCGGTCAATGTTTGGAGCAAACGGATCTGGATCCGTATTTTGATAGTCTCGTTGGGTCCGTATCGTGATTTGGAACTTGGGCATATTCCTAGAATCGAATTCGGAGTTCCCTAACTCGAGTTATCGCTTTTTGTAGAAATTTTGAAGTTTAAAGGCTTATGAATCTAAAGGTTTGACCAATGTTTGACTTTATTGATACCGGGTCCATATTTTGCTTTTGTAATTCGGTATAGGTTCATTACTATATTTATGACTTGTCTTTCAAATTTTGTGAGAAACGAAGTTGGTTTGGCGTGATTCGGACGTCCGGTTGTTAAAATAGAAGTTCTAAAGTTTTCTTGAAAATTTCATTTGATTTGGTGTCTGATTCATAGTTGTAGGTGTTATTTTGGCAATTTCATCACGCGAACAAATTCGTATGATGTTTATGGACTCGTGTGCATGTTTGGTTTGGAGCCCCAAGGACTCGGGTGAGTTTCGGATAGGCCACTAAGTGAGTTTGGACTAGAAACAATGCTGGTATGCTTCAGTTCTAGTGCAGGTCTTCCCAAGAGCCGATTTTCCCAAGAGGCGATTTTCCCAAGAGCCCAAGAGCCCAAGAGCCCTTCTTCCCCAATTCTAGAGGCGATTTTCCCAAGAGCCCTTCTTCCCCAATTCATTGGTAAGTGATTCTAACCTATTTTCTTTCAATCTTTCATTGCATTTCATAAGATTTCAACTTAAAATCTAGGATTTTCATGGTGGAAATTGGGGGTTTGGGAAGAATTAGGATATTTTGTAAAATTGGAATTTAGACCTCAAATTGAGGTTGGATTTCAAAATAAATCACATGTTAGTTTATATGAATCCACCAAACTATAGAGTACCTGGTCCTCTATGAGTTTCAACTGAGAATACTAATTAAAACAGTAAGTAAATGAGACACGGGCTTTTTACGTGGAAAATCCCAACTCAAGGGGACAAAAATCACGACCTACACCTGTAGGCTTTCAACTTCACTAACTTATAAACACACAATTACAAGCCACTTTGTAATGACTCAATTACAAAGACTTCAACTCAACTAACTTGTGATACACTTACCACAAGCTACTTTGTCACTCACTAGTTACAAAGACTTTAACTTATGACTAACTCTAGTCACAACACAAACTCAGAAGGTTTATGATTTTGAGTTTCCTAAAATAAAGCTTCTAAGAAAGCAGGATAGGAGATACAATGAAGAACAAACAACAAGATTACAACTCAACTACGGACACTCATAGACTCATTGTGGAACTGATCCTTAGTGGAGTTGTCTTCTTGTTCTTGACACACTTGTGACTTCAATGCTGGATCAGATCTTTTATGCTTGAGAGAATATCACTAAATGCTCAAGTAAATATCTTATGCCTTACACCATGTTGTTATACTACCAAAGACATCCCAAGGATGATGTCAATTCTTGGTTGGTACACGCCTCTTCCCAATGGGAAGTGACTGTTGCACTGTCGCGTGTACAGTTGCAGGCAGTTACTTTCTGCAGTTGCTTTCCAGCTGTATAGTTGACTTGTACTTCTGTCAGAGAACACCAAGGGATTAGGTCCTTGTCTTGTTCCTCTATTTTCTTTACTTGCAGTAGTTCACATTAGGTGGAGTTCAGGCTGGAATTCGTTCATTTGCAATGTGTACCAAGTGTGTCAGGTTCCCTATCTAGTTCTTGACAGTAAGTTTGTTAGATCATCAAAACATAAGGCAAAGACATTGAAAACCCATCAACTTCCCCCTTTTTGATGATGACAATCTTAGACATTGATAACATAAATTTAGAGTAGAAATAACCAGATGAGGTACCAGGAACTTCACAAGTTCCCCCTGACTTTATGCTTCCCCTTTAATCAGATCCCGTATTTCAATTTCAATTATAATTCCCCCTTTTGGCATCATTAAAAAATACACAAGCAGTCAAACAACATAAAGAAGTCTAACATAGCCAACTCATGCCACATAAGTGCACACAACATGACAGAAAAGAGAAGCAAAAGGAAAACAGCATTGTACAAGCAAAAGGAAGAGTTGTTTCATTGATATAAAAATGGACTGATTAAACAGGAGCAGTAACGGTGAAATCCAACATGCCATCAAAAAGAAATACAAAAAGAAAACAATAGCCACAAAACATTATAATAGAAGGCAACTGGTCACTGAGAAGTTTCTAAGGGGTACTAGAATAGGGAGACTTGGAGAAGGAGGCAGACAGCTGCTCTTCAAGCAGTTTTGCGCGAAGCTCATCATTTTCCTTGGTCAAGCGGGCAACTTCTTCATGGGAAGAATTAACAAAACTAGGTGCCCCAACACCTTGACTAAGCTGAGTTTCCAGTATGGCATTCTAAGCCCTCAACCTCCTGATCTCTTCGGTAGCAGCATTTTGAGCATTGATCAGCTGAGAAATGGTCGAGGTGCTTCCACCAACCTTTTCTACACACTCACACTCTTCCAGAGTTATGGGTGCCCACTTTGGGATTGGCCAAAGGAACCTTGTAGAACTTAAACACTCGAGTGAAGAGAAAGCCGTATGGAATCCCGTGATTGCCACCTTTAAATTTTGCCACCTTTCGCATGTGTTCTATCATGATTGTGGGCAGATTGATTGGGTCAAACTCATCAAGAGCCTCCATTAAGACAAGATCAGACTTTGAAGCGATAGACCGCCTCTCAGCACGAGGTAAAAAGCACCTTATTGACCAGCTCAAAAAGAAGCTGATACTCAGGAAGTAGTGCCTTCTTATGTACCCGTTCCCCCTGCTGAATAGCTTGCTCTTTCATAATAGCTCTCCTAAAGTTAGCTCCACAAGCAGCCTTGACTGAGGACATCCCTTTTTGGAGAACTTTCCCCAAAGTTGAAGCGTCAAGCACAATGTCTACTCCATTTACTAGCATACAGATGTGGTCCCCCTCAACAGTGAAGAGAGATGCGTAGAAGTTTTGTACCGCATCTTCGTACACCTTAGGCACATCCTCTTGAAGCAAATGATCCCACTGCTGAAATTCCACCATCTCCAGAACTTGCCTCATACCTGCCATCTCTGAGATTGCCAGGTCAAACATACGACCCCACAAGACTTTCTGAGTTCTCAATCTCTCCTGCCAAAGACCACTATCACAGGGTATGGTCTTCGTAGAACCAGGTCCCCCTACAATTTCCCGTTTTCGTTTTCTAGACCCTTCAACAGACTTCCCTTTCAGCTTGCAACCCCCACAGTATCTCTTTCAAACATGGCTTGCTCAATTACAACCTTCTTAGACTTACTGCTACCCTTCACAGATGTTCCACTTTGTTTTTCAATAGCTTCATCCGAAGCTCCAACCACAAACTTCTGGATTTTTGTAGATCGTTTCACTAAGGAACTAGGTTCCTCTACAGCATCTTCATCAACCTCAACCACTGGAATGCTTTTACCAGTCACAAATTCCCCCTATTTCATCAACCTCTTCTTCTTTTTCTTGATACTCCGCTTACTTTTCTGCAAGGCAGACTCGAAAGCCTCTTTCTGCTACAACCTAGTAGTGGATCGCTTGGAAGAGGATTCAGGAGTCACTGCTGGTTTGTGTATCTTAAACCGCGCACTGAGAACCATATCATCTTCATCAACAGGGACATCACTAGGTGGAATGGATTCCAAGGGCTTAGGATAAACAAGAGGTTCCTGGTTTGTTTCAACTGGAAGAGAATCAGGTTCTCCAACAGATGTTTCTATGACTATTTCATGGACTGGAGACTCGAAGAGTACGAAAGTTCTTTCATCACCTAGGAATGGAGTTTTTTCCCCCTGAGACTCAGACAAAAGGGAGGCTCCTTCATTCAAAAGACTCTCAGCAGCGATAGCCAT
>NW_017673736.1:0-1779 GCF_001879085.1 Nicotiana attenuata
AAAACCGTGGAGCTTTTTCTTTCCAAATCCCGGAACAAAAACCGAGGATCCCTCTGCACATCCCCAATTTGATTAGATATGTGTCACAACTAACTCACGAAATTTTCCTAGTGAAAACTGGGGCAGAAAATTCCGTTCGTTTGTTTGTTTTGGCATCCTAAGCAGGTCAACTTCAAGACACAAGGTGTGAGATGCCCAATGGAATAAATCTCAATCCAGAATCAAGAAAAGAAGAAAAGAACAAAAAGATGAACTCAAATGTGAAGCAAGCAAGGGCTCGGATTGCTCAAAATCTGATTGAAGTCACAAGCTCCGTTGACCCTGTTTTGACTCAATGCTGCACGAAGAAGTAAAATACCCACAACTAGCGAGCATCAAGATCCAGATCGAAGTCCACAGCAGAATCAGCTAAGACTCAAGATCAAAGATTCAAGACAATTATAGATAGGAATCTTGTAACTCATAGTTGATAGGCATAGCTAGCTTAGCTTTGATTTTCTTTTGGTGTAATGAGGAGGTCAGCAAGCAGTAGCAGCAGCAACAGCAGTGAAATCACAGCTCCTGGTAGTCCCAGCTACCAAAATTTTCCAGAACTACACTGACCTGATTCCTGTTTAGCCCGGGATATGTAGGCAGCCTCTGAAGCAGGGTGCGGTCAACTCTTTCAAGATGCTTCACACGGAATATGCGAACGGGCAAAAATCGCTCGTTTCCGCTCACTTGTCTTTGCACGAAAACTCTTCGTGTTTCCGGGCAAAGAGGGGCAGCTGTGAGCATGTGATTTTTGCCCTAAGCAAATTAATTCCAAAAGTTTCAAATAATTGATTTTCTTTATTATTTTTACAGATTTTGTGAATTTTCGTGTTAATTGGTTGCATTTTTATTCATATGAAAATACAAAAAATGTGCATTTGCATTTAGGGATTTAATTTCACAATTTTGGTATTAATTAGTTTTAGAACAAAATTTAAAGAAAATTGCAAAAAAAAAAAAAAATAGTTTCTTTGCACTTTCAATTGTTAATTGTTGTATTTTATCTTTAAATAGAGTTTTAAATAATTTTAGGAGTTTAAATAGTTTAATTAGGTCTTTGTTTTGCTTTAGCATTTTATAAAATCAGAAAAAATAAATAAATACAGAAATACAAAAATACAAAAATAAAATACAAAAGAAAGTAAATAAAATACAAGAAAAGCAAAGAAATGGTTGCCAAGAATTGGGCCAAATGGCTGAGCCCAAATAAAATAAACACCAACCCGTCCAAACCCAACCCATAGCACCCGGTCCAGTTTGGTTGTAACGAAACGACGCCGTTTCATTGGCGTTAGATCAGGACCGTCGAGGTTTGTTGATCGAACGGTCCTGAAGCTTGGGCCAATTAGTATATATGTGTCCAAACACACCCCCCCTACCCCCCAAACCACCGTCTCTCATACCCCGCTAATTCCGGCGTAACGCCGCTCGTCACCACCGTCCCCCACCGTCTGCCGCCGGCCGGAAATCGCCTCCGCCGGCGGCGATCACCCAATGACCACCAAAAATACACCCTGGCTTCCCCTCATCATCCTCATTACGGATCCAAGCTTGGTTCCCCTCAAATCCCCCTCTAATCCTTCGAATAAAAGAAACCCTAGCGCCGCCTCCGCCGTGTACGGCGGCGCCGCCCTCCGAAACCTACCAAATTAACACCATATACCCCACTCACCCTCCTTTTCCTAAATCCGCAGCTAGAATTCTTCAAATCCAAAAGAAACCCTACAAATTTTAGATCTAGGGTTT
>NW_017673736.1:2399-29822 GCF_001879085.1 Nicotiana attenuata
TCAATACAGGTGTAAATGTTTATGGTGTCGATACATTGGTCACGAATTTACTCTAGAATAAACATGAATGTTGAGTAAACGAACTGAAAGTCTAATGAACGATCAGAGATGATTGCAGCACTATCGGCGTTAAGTCTGAACCCTGGCTCCCTAATTAATGCTAAATTAGACTAAACTCTGTCCCTGGGCCCGCATAACATTACGTTCCTAATGGGCTATGAAATTTCACGGCTGGACATTGCTGAGGTCCAGCTACTGGGTAATTTCACATTGCAGTCCTGGACCAAATTCCTCAATCACCGTACAGTCCTGGGCCCAATTTCACATTAGGAATATGGGTAATTAATTTACAATATAAATTTAGGTTTTCACGTTAGGTAACGGGTTCAAACTAAGAGGGTCTACCTTTGTTTGAATCCAGACTTGGACTCGAGGCCCGAATTTATAAATGCAAATTAATTAGACCCTTTTTAGAGACAAAAGAAGTAGAAGATCCTAGTCGCTCTAGGTTGGCCTTAAAATAATTAAACGAGACGAGCCTCGCCGCACAAAACATATAAATTGCGGGGCCCTCATTACATGCTTTATTAAAAATATTTTAGAGATTCAGGAGATGCCATTTAGCAAATTTTCATGGCTTCCCGCAAAGTTAATAAGACGCTAGCCGCTTTAGGCGCGCTTTTAAATAACTTTACCTTCCTAAACTCGGGTGTGCACTTCATGTGACCCAAATCCAAATCCTAAAACGTTGAATAAGAGGTGTTGAGGATCCGGGTGCATTTCATGTGACGTGATCCAAAAACACGCTCTTAAACGGCGTTCACTTTCGTAAAAAGTAAATAAAAGCGGTAAATAATTTATAAAATTGCACTATAGGTTTGAACTTGTATAAAAACCAGATTTTTAGCCATTTATGATAATTTAAGCGACTGTGCTAGAACCACGGGATCCGGGGGTGCCTAACACCTTCCCTCGGGTCAACAGAATTCCTTACACAGAATTTCTGGTTCGCAGACTCCAATTGGGAAGTCGAAATTTTTCCTCGATTTGGGATTTAAATTAAACTGGTGACTCGGGACACCAAAAGCCCATCCTTTCCCGAGTGGCGACTCTGAAAAATAACTAAATAATCCCATTTCGAATAATGTCACTTTAAATGGAAAAACTCCCTTATACATTTATTCTTCGGGGTAGGTGTGTAAAAAGGAGGTGTGACAAGCATGTGCTTTTGGATTTATATATTTGGTAGTGTCCCTATTAGTGGAAGTGATGACCGGATAGCTATGTGATAAGTATAATGTGACTGCGAGATGTGTTCATATGATTTGAATGTGACGAGAAGGGTCTGCTTGAGGATAGAAAGAACTATTTGGTACTTGATTTCCATCTTGATATGATGTATATCCCCGAGTTATGGGCGTGTGAAGGATCTTTTCATATTGTTTAGTTGGGTAGTAAAGTAGATTTTATGTCGGGATGTGAGTTCCGTTTGGTAGTGTCCCTATTAAGGATTCTATTATTACCAAAATAAATATGTAAATTTACATAATTACAGTTAATTCCGCTAGCACAAATTTTCTAATAAGAAAACAAACAAAGGTCATGTAAGTATGCATTTACACAGAAAATCATTGTCGGTAATTCTTCAAACATAAATATAATTTTATTTTCTTATCAGAAGTTCTTTGTTCAATAGCACCACTATTCACTATTAAAAACATTAATATAAAATTGTATTGTAACAGATTATTGAAAAATAATGGAAAGAACTTTTAAGAATCCTATTTCTGTATAATGCACACTTTATACAGAACTTTTAAGAATCCTATTTCTGTATAATGCACACTTTTAAGAAATTTTAAGAATTCTATTTCTGTATAATGCACACTTTATAATGGAAAGAACTTTTAAGAATCCTATTTCTATATAATGCACACTTTATAATTACAGTTCGCCCCCCTACACAATTCTTCTAATACAAAAAAAACGTCACATACACAAATCTTGATGGTAATTCTTCAGATAAAAATATAATTTTGTTTTTCATAGCGGAAGTCCTTTTAGCATCATTAGCTCACAACTAAAATGTCACTTCAAAAGCTACTTTCTGTATCAAATTGTGTAAATCTATTGGAAAGAATTTTTAAGAAATTCTATTACTATATAATGGGTATTTAAATTACATAATCATAGTTAATTTTGCTATGCAATTTTTCTAATACAAAAAAAAAAATCACTTCAATAAGAAAACAAACGAAAGTCATGTTGGTATGCAAATTACACTGAAAATTTGCATCACAATGACAGCCTGCAAGCACACCCCACAACTTTGGTACTGAATTTGCAATTACTTTTCAAATTACATAACACTCCCCCCACCCCCCTCCTCCCCCCCCACGCCCTCCTCCAAACACTCCATTCATCGTAATGTACCCCAACATTCATTTTAACATGTGAATATAGTAAATATTAATGGGATAAAATTTTAAATCATTATTGGTAACTCTCCAAACGAAAAATATTGTTAATAAATTGTTCAGATTTAGAAATCACGTTTTAAGAATTCTATTTCTTCATAGTGGATACTTAAGTTTACATAATTACAGTTAGATTTTTTTTCCTTTTTTGCATAAACAATGAAACAGACAAAAGTCATAATGCAAAAATTTTTACCTCGATGACAGCTTGTAAATACCCCACATCCCTTGTGTGGACTTGCAATTATTTTTCAGATCTCATGCCTCATTCTATTTCCGAGACACTAGGGCTGTTCAAAATCGAACCGTAACCGTTAATCGAACGGCAAAATTGGCTTATTGGTATTGGGTTATCGGTGTAATACCCCGTACATTCAAACTAGGTGTGGATATCTTAAATGAGTATTAATTTAATATTTTAGACATATGAAGTCCTAGATGAGTATGGGTGAAAATAGTTGTTTTAGAATTAAGATGGAGAGTGAGGTGCATAAGATTCCAACGATATATTATGGAGCCTGAACGGATCGTTCTGCAAAAAGTTATGTGTGTTTTATAGAACAGTGCGCAATACGCACGCCCAGTGAGCGCCCCGTGCGCGGCTGCGCACTTGTGGCAGTGTAACTGCCATTTTGCGCGGTCAGGTGTGCGGTCAGGCCTTCAGGTGCGCGGGGGCGCACNATTGAAAATAATGAAAGGACTTTTAAGAATCCTATTTCTGTATAATGCACACTTAAATTTATATAATTACAGTTCGCTCCCCTACACAATTCTTCTAATACAAAAAAAAAAACGTCACATACACAAGAAAACGAACAAAATCATATAGGTATGTAATTACACTGAAATTTTTTACCGCAATGACAGCTTGCAAATACCCCACATTCCTCGTACTGAACTTACAATTATTTTCTAGACCTCATGCCTCCCTCCCTCCTTCGAGACACTCCTACCATCCCAACTCCCAAGTTTGCAACCCGGTCCCCCCTCCCCCCCCCCCCCCACCCCCACACACATTTTGACATGTGACTATATTAAGTTTTAATTGGTATCAAATCTTGCTAGTAATTCTTCAAATAAAAATATAATTTTGTTTTTCTTAGCGGAAGTCCTTTTAGCATCATTAACTCACTACTAAAATGTCACTTCAAAAGCTACTTTCTGTATCAAATTGTTTAAATCTATTGGAAAGAATTTTTCACTTTAGAAATGTTTTTGATAAAACCCCCCAATTTTCCAATCAAAATATGGATTAATTCAAAAATAAACTTCAGTGATCATATTAAAATACAAAATTTGTAGTTGGATACTGACCCCATGAAAAGACGAGAAGAACGCCGCAAAAATCACCTCAATTGCAATGCTAAAACTCAAGATATGCTCAATATACCAAAAGAACGCAGTTTGTTTTTTTTATACACAGGGATTTTCGCTTTTGCAACAAAAATACTGCTCCTGCACATTAGCTGTCATTTTTGCTTTTGCGGACCATTTTTCGCACCTGCGGGCCGCATATGCCAACCCAACTTCGCATCTGCAAAGCACCAGCGCCAGCTCTCTTCTCCGACACTAAAATGTGCACAACTTCCTCATACAATGTCCAAATTCGATGATTCTTTTTTCTATAGCTCCGTAATTGCAATACAGATCTAATGCTTCAATCAAAATAGAAATTAGAGCTCATTTTCTTAATGTGGTACCATATATGCTTGAAGAAACGACGTCGAAACATAAAAAACAAGCGCAACACAACCCAAACCTATCTGAAACTCACCCGAGCCCCTTGAGACCCCGTCCGAACATGCAAACAAGTCCAATAACATAACACGAACATAATAGAGGCCTCAAATCATGCATAACAATATCGAAACAACGAATTGCACCTCAATTTGAACTTAATGAACTTTAAACTTCTAAATTTCCCTAACTCGAGCTAAACATAGCAAACCAACCCGGAATGAACCCAAATTTTGCAAACAAGTCCCAAATGACATAACAAAGCTATTCCAACTACCGGAACTTTAATTCGATCCCGATATCTACTAAGTCAACTCTCGGTCAAACTTTTGAACTTTCCAAACCTTCAAATTTCTAATTTTGACCAACTTGTGCCGAAACCTTCTAGAAACATCCAAATGCAAATCTGGGCATACGCCCGAGTCCAAAATTACCATCCGGACCTTACAGAATCATCAAAACTCCGTTCTGGGGTCAAATTCACAAAAAGTCAAACTTGGTCAACTCTTTAAACTTAAAGCTTCAACAATGAAATTCATTCTTCCGAACCGATTCCGAATAACCTGAAAAGCAAAACCGATGATTCACATAAGTCATAATACATCATACGGAGGTACTCATGTCCGTAAACTACCGAGCGAAGTGCAAATACTCGAAACGACCAGTTGAATAGTTATAGTGAGCCCGTGAGAGAGAGAGAGAGAGGGATATATATATATATATATGTATGTATGTATGTATGTATGTAATGACCCGACCGGTCATTTTGAGCATTTGCCACTTTGCTCGCCGGTTCTCGGACATGATTAGCCCTGTATGATGCATTATGACTTATGTAAATCGTCGGTGTTGGTTTTCAGGTTAATCGGAACAAATATGGGAGAATGATTCTCAGTTTGAAGCTTTAAATTTGAAAGGTTTGACCAAGTTTTGTCTTTTTAGTATTCGACCTCGGATTTGAATGTTGATGGTTCCGTTAGCTTCGTTAGCTAATTTTTGACTTAGAAGCGCGTCTGGAATGTGTTTTGGAGGTCCATAGTAGAATTAGGCTTGAATTGGCGAAAGTTGGAATTTTAGAAAGTTTGACCGGGGAGTTGACTTTTTGATATAGGGGTCGGAATTCATTTCTAAAAATTTTTATAGCTTCGTTATGTCATTTATGACTTGTGTGCAAAATTTGAGGTCAATCGGACTTGAATTGATAGGTTTCGGCATCGAATATAGAAGTTGGAAGTTCTTAGTTTCATTAAGCTTGAATCCGTGTGTAATTTGGCGTTTTGATGTTTTTTTGAGTGATTCGAAGATTTGACTAAGTTCGTATGATGTTTTGGGACTTGATGGTATGTTTGGTTGAGGTCCTGGGGGCCTCGGGTGAGTTTCAGGTGGTTAACGGATCATTTTTTGACTTTGGTTGATGGCTGATATATGCTGGTGTGAGTTTTCTGGTTTTTCTGAATCTGTCAAAAATCGAGGTGTTCATAATCGAGGTGGTTCATAACTGAGGTGGGTCAAAATCGAGGTGGTTCAAAATCGAGGGGGTTCATAATCGAGGTGGTTCATAACCGAGGTGGTCAAGATCGAGGGCAGGATTGAGGCCATGGTTGAGGGCAAGATCGAGGCCATGACCAAGGATAGATCGGAGGAAGCCTGGACAGAAACTCTATGTTATAAAATAAGGGGACTTCATCCCATTTTCCATTTTTGGCGAATTTGAGCTTGGGTAGAGGCGATTCTTGAGAGATTTTTCAAGGAAAACAGTGGGGTAAGTGATTCTTACTTGGTTTTGGCTAAATCCCATGATTATGTCTTCAATTTCATCATCTAATTTGTGATTTGGGATGAAAAAATTTGGAAAAGGAGGAAGTGCTCTTGAGATAGATTTTTGAGGCTTTGAATGAGATTTTGTTGTCGGATTTGAGTAAATTTTGTATGTATGGACTCGTGAGCGAATGAGTTTTCCAGTTTTTTGATTTTTATTGGATTTCGAGACGTGGGCCCGGGGGTCGGGTTTGGCCAATTTCGGGATTTTTGAATTAATTTGATAAGTTTTGCATGGGCCTTGTTCCTTTAGCGTGTATTGATGATAACAAACTGATTTTGGTTAGAGACGGAGCATTTGGAGGCCGAATCAAGAGGCAAGGGAATCGCGGGCTAGAGTTTGGCTTGGTTTGAGGTAAGTAACGCTTTCAAACTTGGTTCTGAGGGTTTGAAACCCCGAAATATGTGTTCTATGATTACAATTGAGGTGACGCAAATGCCAAGTGACGGGCGTGTGGGCGTGCACCGTGAGAATTGCGGCCTGGATCATTCCATGGCACCGCTTAGTAATTCTTTCTTGTTGGTATCCATGTTTCTATCATGAAACATGCTAGATATCCTGTTAGGGCTTCACGCCGATACTGTTGAGAACCGGGTGGTCGTTTCTTGCTGTCAGCTCATTACATTCATTGATATTTTGTACTCAGTCTTGCTCATGCATATCATATCATGTCTCAGTCTCAGTTATTATTATTTGGCACATCATATCATTGTTTCGGGCTAGTTTTATGACATTGTGAGCCCGTGTGTGTGAGATTGGAGAGTGATGACTGAGTGAGGCCGAGAGCCTGATGTGAGTGACAGTTATGGGATCGGGCTGCACGCCACAGCGGTTATGTTGATGATTATGATAGCGCTTGGGCTGTAGGAGCCCCTCCAGAGTCTGTAACATACCCCAGATAGCATAGTTGATTATATTCAGGGATGGATCTTCCCTTGGCATGGAGATGGATCTTTTCCATTAGGCTAGTTGGCCTGTTCCTCGGTATTGGATGACTGTTGCTAGTGATGTGTATATATTCCGGGATGGATCTTCCCTAGGCCTTGTGAGCCATATGCAGTACCGAGTGGTTGTGAGGTTGTTATTGTTATTATCTGGAGAAGGATCTTCTCCATATGATGGAATGGCCTTCCCCAGTACTGAGTGATTGCTTTCGGAGATGTATATATTCCTAGATGGATCTTCCCTGAGCCATATGAGCCATATACAGTGCTGAGTGGACGAGCATTTGAGATTGTGTGCACACGAGGAACGCAACCTGGTGCATTTCATACAGCATGTGCATTGGCATGTAGACGTAGCAGAGTTACACATCCTTACCCTGTATATATCTGCTCTGTTTTACTGTTCGAGCTGTTTATTTAACTGAAAGCATCCCTACGTTTCTGTACATTATTTCTGTTAACTTTGATGAGGTTGAGTTCGTCACTACCTATCAGTCCAAAGGTTGGACTTGTTACTTACTGAGTTGGTGTACTCACGTTACCCCCTGCACCTTGTGTGCAGATTCAAGCACTTTTCGATCCAGTGGTAGTTGTTGATCGAGGCTTCTGGCTTAGGAGATTGTTGAGGTATCTGCACGGCTTTCTCATGCCTTGGCTCTCCACCTTACTTACTAGTTGTATTTCAACTGTTCCCTTAGACATTATATTAGACTATGTATTTTCCGTAGACACTCATGCACTCAGTGACACCCCGGTTTTGGGTTGGATTGTATCTATTCTTGGAATTTCTTATGTTTCAAATAGTTCTTTGACTGTTAAAAGCTTCCGTAAATGTTTTCAAATTTATTATTATCGTGTTGATTGTTGAGTTGAGGCTGGCCTAGTTTTACGAAAGGCGCCATCACGACGGGTCGGGTTTTGGGTCGTGATAAGTTGGTATTAGAGGCTAGGTTACATAGGTCTCACGAGTCATGAGCGGGTTTAGTAGAGTCTCACGGATCGGTACAGAGACGTCTGTACTTATCTTTGAGAGGCTGCAGAACCTTTAGGAAATCCCACAATCTTGAATTCTTATTGTGCGACATTGATTCAGCTTGAAATGTAACTCTTTGAATTCCTTCCACGCGTTCGTATGCGCGTATTAGCGCTTGGTATCAATTGTGCATCGACGGCTAGTGATTCCCTGATCGAAGGGCGAGATTTGATTTTTGTGTGTTGATGTTGGGCCAGTCTGGAGGACTTGAGGCTGGGTTTTTGCCTATAGCTTGAGCACTGAGCCATTGATTGTGTGAGCATGTGCTTCTGGATTTATATGTTTGGTAGTGTCCCTATTAGTGGAAGTGATGACCGGATGGCTATGTGATGAGTATGATGTGACTGCGAGATATGTTCATATGATTTGAATGTGACGAGAAGGGTCTGCTTGAGGATAGAAAGAACTATTTGGTGTATATCCCCGAGTTATGGGCGTGTGAAGGATCTTTTCATATTGTTTAGTTGGGTAGTAAAGTAGATTTTATGTCGGGATATGAGTTCAGACTTAGGAAGATTAAGTGATTGTGTGATGTTTATGGCGGCGGAAGGGTATAAAGAGAAGTTAGTTTGAGGCGGAGCAGGTGGGTTATCTCCTGCAGAGTGTTCTGAAGTTTATGTGATCCTTATGTTGTTTGTTGAAAGTCCTCTTTTACCAGTGAATTTTATGTGCTGCAATTTGAGTTTGGATCGCGTATGAGAGTTATCTTGACTGTTACGAGGGGGAATGCGAGATTTGCAGGTAATTTGAAGTACTAGATGGTTTGTGTTGCACGAGCTTATGAAGGATTTAGTTAAACCTCACTATGGTATTATGGTAGTAATAGAGTATGGGCATTGTGAGTGTTTGGGTGTTTTGACCTATGGCTTTGAGCTAAGTGGGGGAGTCTGCTATTGATAAGTTGATTGCGTGGCTAAATGTCGTATCAGTTTCAGGTTGGAGTATCCGGGCGAATCAGTTGTGGCTTACACAGGTTGATATCGAGGATGGCTCGAGTAAAGGAAAATTTGGATAAGGGTTGTGTCATGCTGTGTGGGCATATGAGAGACGTTGGATGAATTAGTTATTATTGTAGGGGATGTGACGGGTATGTAGTTGGATATCACTCGGTTGCTTAGAAGGATGGGTTACTTCTTTAGGTGTTGCTGATGGGGCGCAGGTCGTTCGGTTCGTTTGATCATCTTAATTGAAACCTGAGTAGAGTGGATGACTCCCGAGAATGGTTTTAATGGATTCAAGACTTGTATGGAATAATTAGAGATCTTCAGGATGTGTATTTGGCTGGAAACTGAGGTTTACATTGGAGGATGTCAAGACTTGTGGCATTTTATATCATTATGGATTCTGCACACCAGTATCAAGAAGGTAAAGGTAATGGCTTTAGAATCGCAGGAAGTCTCTTCCGGGTAAGTATTTTGAATGTGGTACTTTTGGGAATATTTAAGAGAGAGTATTTAGCAGCTTATGGGTCTTAGACGGTGTAGTTTCATGTTTGAGTCTCGTGCGGTGAGTCTGGGTTGAGGATTGCGGTGTTATAGCAAGGGAAGTATCAATTTGAAGGTAATTTAGAAGGAACTTGGATAATAGGACAGCTCGGTAGTAGGTCAGATCGGCATGGTGAATGATATGATTAGTTCTTTGGGGTGCTTATGAGGTAATGAGTTTCTACAGGTGTTCTGGCGATGTTCTTGGGTTTTGGTGACCTGCGTAGCCTGGTTGAGTTAGAAGGATTCAACCCTGACGGTTTGGTTTTGTGCAAATGGAAGTCGGAGAGTTCTTGATGGTTTCTACCATGGTTAGAGATGTATATTTTCTACCGGCATGAGGAGCATGTGATGTATAGCAATTTTCTTCTAGTTGGATCAAATGGAAAGTTCCTGGCTAGTGGAGTACGTAGTTGCTTGTGGCTCGGAATCGATTATGAAGTTCTCATATTTGTCATAGGATGGCATGGTATATGCGGTATGTTGTGAAGGGTTGAGATTTGCATGTGTAAGGTCACGGTTCAATTATGAAAGGAAGGTCATAAATTCTTAGGCAGCACGGGCAGTTTCAGATGACTAGGTAAATTATATTACGAATTGGTGCGGCTTGATGAGGGTAAACATTTTAGAAAAGGGCAATGTGTTTGAGTTAAGGGTACTTCATTAGTATTGCGGCACTCCCTTGTTTGATCGACTGCTGATATTCGAGTCTGCTTGGTGGCCCACAAGAATTAGAGGAGTATCCCTCGTGGAATGATTGGGTATTAGAGGTGTGTTATATATTCGTACGGTGGAATTGGGATCGGATATGGTGATTCCTGTGCTATATGGATTTAGGGACTGGGGGTTCTCATAAACAGGTCATGTTATGGTTGTGGGTCGTGCGTATCAGCCTTGTGTGGTGACTATCGGGGGTTTGGAGACCCGATTGGATCCTTTGTGCTTAGTATGTTAGATTTTGATGTGATATTGGGTATGGACTGGTCGTCTCCGTGTCGTGTTATTCTAGACTGTAGCGCTAAGACGGCAACGTTGGCTATGCCGGGGATGCCACTGATTGAGTGGCGAGATTCGACGGATTGTGTTCCTAGTAGGGTGATTTTTATTTTTGAAGACCCATCGTATGGTTGGGAAGGGTTGCCTTTCTTATTTGGTCTTCGTGAGGGATGTCAGTACAGAGACTCCTACCATGGATTCAGTTCCGGTGGTGAGGGATTTTCCGGATGTGTTTCCTGCTGCCGGGCATGCCGCCGGACAGGGTTGTTGATTTCGATATTAATTTGGTGCCGGGAACCGTATCGTTTGGCACCGACGGAGTTAAAGGAGTTGAAGGAGCAGCTTTAGTAACTCCTTGATAAGGGGTTCATTGGTAGGCCAATATGGATGCGTGTTCTGCATCGAGCCGACTTTATTGACTCCGAGTTGCTATTGTTGAGGGATGTGTTGATTCGATTGTTATTGAGCTTATTAGTGTTCTGGGGTGATCTATGAGTTACCTTTCCGTGTTGCGAGGCGTTATGATTTGTTGGTTATAGGCACATATGGTGCGGTTCTATTGGGGTGTCATAGTGGAGTTCTGTGACAACCCAAAGGGTCATCACCTGTTTTCTTACCCATTTTGTACTTCCGAGGCCTTGAAAACCTCATTTAGGGTTTCCTCGATCTGCGTGCGCAGTCCGAGCGCGTAGCCGGAAAGCTTAAATATGAAATTCTGTGAAATATGTTAAATTTTGATATTAAAATGAATAAATTTGACTTCGGTCAAAATTTTGGGTAAACGGACCCGGACTCGTAATTTGACGGTCCCGGAGGGTCCGTAGGAAAATATGGGACTTGGGCGTATGTTCGAATTCCGAGGTCCAAAGCCCGAGAAATGAATTTTTGAGTAAAATTGTTTTTTGAAAATATTTAAGGAAATTAGAAATGAAAACTGATCGGAAAGTGATGGTATCGGGCCCGTATTTTGGTTCTGGTGCCCGGTACAGGTCTTATATATGGTTTAAGCACTTTCTGTAAAGTTTGGTTAAAAATGGACGTCGTTTGACGTGTTTCGGACTTAAAATGGAAATTTTGATGTTTTATGAAATTTGGAAGAAATCATGGATTTTGAGGCTTAATTTGATGTTTATAATGTTATATTAGCGATTTGATCGCACGAATAAGTTCGTAGGATGTTTTTGAGGTTGTGTGTATGTTTGGTTTGGAGCCCCGAGGGCTCGGGTGAATTTTGGATAGGTCGTGAGTGCATTTTTAACCTTTGTAAAAATCTGGCATTTCAGTTCTGGTATCTTCGCATTTGCGAAGAAGGTCTCGCAAATGCGAGCTCGCAAATGCGAGCCTTGCATCGCAAATGAGAGACTAGGGATTCGACTGCCTGATCTCAAATGCGACTTACTTGTTCGCAAATGCGAATAGGGGCAAGTCGCAAATGCGACATAACGGGCCGCAAATGCGAACCTGGGATTTTTGAAAGGGTTCGCAAATGCGAACTATTTTCTCGCAATTCCCATAACAGGAATTGCGAACCCCAGTTCGCATTTCCCACATCTGCAACCTGCATTTTTCATACTTAGTCGATTTTAAGACATTTTTCACCCCATTTTCAAAACACAACTCCTTTGGGCGAGTTTTCAAGAACAAACCTTCTTCCAAATCAATTGTAAGTCAATTTTTACTCATTTCTTTCAATCACTAACATCATTTAACATGTTTTCAACTTGAAATCGAAGATTTCCATGGGAGAATTTGGGGGTTTTGGGTAGAACCTAGGTTTTTCTAAAAATTGGGGATTTGGACCTCAATCTGAGGTCCGATTTCAAAATAAATCATATATTTGGGTTCGTGGGGAAATGGTTAGCCGGGTTTTGGTTCGAACCTCGGGTTTTGACCACGTGGTCCCGGGGGCGATTTTGGAATTTTTGGGCAAAACTTTGGGAAATTCGTTTTATGCATTCAAATTGATTCATTTAGCGTTTATTGTTTTAATTAAGTAACTTGTGACTAGATTCGAGCAGATTGGTGGTGGAATCGAGGGGTAAAGCCATAATTGAGACTTGAGTTGAATTCAAAGCATTGAGGTAAGTGTTCGGTTTAACCTTAGCTTGAGGGATTAGGAGTTGAGTCATATTTGTTATGTGTTTCTTGTGGAGTACGACGTATAGGCATGGTGAAGAGTATCTATACGTCGGTGTCGAGCATAACCGTGAGTCTTAAATTGACATTTTTGTGTTCTTGAATAATACTATGGATGAAATAGTGAGTAGACTTGTGATATTGAGCAAAGGCTTAGCTTATTTTCGTGGAAGTTAATCATGAGTTAGAAATGGTGATAATAGAAACGTTAAAATTCGAATTGATATTGGTTATAGCTGGCTCTCCCTTGTCGGGATGAGTATACTTGTATTGAGTTCCCTTGCCGGGATAGAGTATTTTATGATTAATCCCCCTGCCGGGATTTGTGGTTATGATTTCTGTAAGCTATGTATATTTGGAATGGGTTGCGCGCCGCAACATACGTTATATTGGATCGGGTTGCACGCCGTAACATATATTGTATTGGGTCGGGTTGCACGCCGCAACATATATTGTATTGGGTCGGGTTGCGCGCCGCAACAGGTGTATAAGTTAGTGGATCGAGTTGCACGTCGCAATAGTTATATTTATACGTACGGGTCGGGTTGCGCGCCGCAACAGTAGTGCTATCATATTGTTTTGGACATTGTACTGTTCCTTCGTATTTAATTCAGTTTCTGCTAAGTTGAATTGTTTTCCCCGAGGCATGTACCCCCTACCTTATAATTGCTCATTACTTGTTTATTTTTCTGCAATATATTATATAGCTGCACAGATTTGTCTGGAGTCTGGTACTAGCCTCGTCACTAGCTCGCTGGGGTTAGGCCAGGCACTTACCAGCACATGGGGTCGGTTGTGCTGATGCTACACTCTGTGCTCTTTTGCACAGATCCAGGTGTTGGACAGCAGCTGCAGTAGTGCGGGAGTTAGCCTTCAGTCCAGCGAGACACCGAGGTAGCCTTGCAGGTGTCCGCAGGCCCCGTCTCTTTTATCTTTTATTTCAGTGTGTTATCTCATGTATTTCGAGACAAACAGTTATATTTTCTTTCAAACGGTTGTATTTAGCACTCTTAGTAGTTCGTGAGTATGTGGCACCAGTTCTTGGGTAGAGGTTTATGTTGAGTTTCTGGATTGTTGTTCAGATTCTTTAATTTAAGACTTCCGCTTATTTACTTTATTCCGCTGTTTTCATGATATTACCGATAATTGTTAAAAGAAGTAAATTGGTTAATGCTAAAGGTAGTTAAGGGTTGGCTTGCCTAGCTCTCATCAGTAGGCGCCATCACGACTCCCGAGGGTGGGAAATCCGGGTTGTGACAAATTCGAGCGGGAAGAGTATTGGGTATTGCTCGGTTGATGGCGTATCAGTTGTGTTGTTTCGGGTTTGTGTGGTGTTATGTCAGTTGCTTTTTCGTGGTTATGATGATTTGCTCTTGGTGCTAGACATCAAATTGCGCGTGGTAGTTGATTTTGGGCATGATGATTTGAGGTGTTTCATGTGGACCAGTGTTTGGATAGGGTCGCGTATTGCAGCGAAGTTATGTGGAGGTATGATCCTTCGGGTTAGATTCGTGTGTTCTGGTTCTATGATGTATGATGGTTTCTCAGCATTATGTTGTGGTGGTACTGGAGAGCTTGCGGTACATCTCTCTCATTTGAGTCTTTTTCCATGATTTGAGTACATTTGGTTTGTTTCTTTTTGGTGCACGGATTGCTCGGATTGTGGTTTTAGATCATATTGATGTGTCATGTCCCCGAGTAGCCATGTTGGATGAGACGCGGTCATTGAATCTAGAATGAATACTATCGGATTTGATTCCAGCATGTTGGAAGGATAATATCGGGTTTCGGCTTAGAAATTTTCTATGGTCCTTGCCGAAGGAGAGGGAGCTCCATGACTGCTTGATCTGAGGAATGGTTGCGACTTTTTGTGTGTTTCACTCATCATTGGCAGTATACGAAAGTGTTGGAATGAGGCTTTGGTTTGATAAGAGGCTTATTACCGGAATTGGGTTGTTTGGGCAGCTGCTGTGATTAGAAGTTATCGCTATGAGTGTTTGAGTTGTGTGGTATATCATGTGATTTCCACCTTGAATTTTGGTTATGGATTGATACAGTGTGTTCAGATTTATTCGGTGCGTAGATGTGAGATTCTGACCTTATAGATAATTTCGGAAGTGGAAATTTGGTTCTAAGGTTTATGGGCTAGGTTGGATTGTGAAATTTCAGTTACATTGTGCAATCAAAGCTACATGAGATAGGGTGACGTGGGAACACCCCTGAGTATGTGCACGGTAAGGTTATTCAGCGATTTGATGGTTTTCGGAACAACTCTGGGCACGTTCGAGGATGAACGTATGTTTAAGTGGGGGAGGATGTAACGACCCGACCGGTCGTTTTGAGCATTTGCACTTCGCTTGCTAGTTCTCGGGCATGATTAGCCCCGTATGATGTATTATGACTTATGTAAATCGTCGGTGTTGGTTTTCAGGTTAATCGGAACAGATATGGGAGAATGCTTCTCAGCTTGAAGCTTTAAATTTGAAAGGTTTGACCAAGTTTTGTCTTTTTAGTATTCGACCTCGGATTTGAATTTTGATGGTTCCGTTAGCTCCATTAGGTGATTTTGGACTTAGGAGCACGTCCTGAATGTGTTTTCAAGGTCCGTAGTAGAATTAGGCTTGAATTGGCAAAGTTGGAATTTTGGAAAGTTTGACCGAGGAGTTGACTTTTTGATATAGGGGTCAGAATCAAGTTCTAAAAAATTTCATAGCTTCGTTATGTCATTTATGACTTGTGTGTATAATTTGAGGTCAATCGGACTTGAATGATAGGTTTCGGCATCGAATATAGAAGTTGGAAGTTCTTAGTTTCATTAAGCTTGAATCCGTGTGTAATTTGGTGTTTTGATGTTTTTTTGAGTGATTCGAAGGTTCGACTAAGTTCGTATGATGTTTTGGGACTTGATGGTATATTTGGTTGAGGTCCCGGGGGCCTCAGGTGAGTTTCGGGTGGTTTTTCTGATATATGTTGGTGTGAGTTTTCTGGTTTTTCTGAATCTGTCAAAAATCGAGGTGTTCATAATCGAGGTGGTTCATAACCGGGGTGGGTCAAAATCGAGGTGGTTCAAAATCGAGGTGGTTCATAACCGAGGTGGTTCATAATCGAGGTGGTTCATAACAGAGGTGGTTCATAATCAAGGTGGTTCATAACCGAGGTGGTCAGGATCGAGGCCATGGTCGAGGGCAAGATCGAGGCCATGACCGAGGGTAGACCGGGGGCAGCCTAGGCAGAAACTTTAAGTTATAAACTAAGGGGACTTCATCCCATTTTCCATTTTTGGCAAATTTGAGCTTGGGTAGAGGCGATTCTTGAGAGATTTTTCAAGGAAAACATTGGGGTAAGTGATTCTTACTTGGTTTTGGCTAAATCCCATGATTATGTCTTCAATTTCATCATGTTTACCTTGAAAATGGTAACTACAATTATTTTAATTCTGTTGTTCTAAAAATATGTAATTTATCTCAATACTTGTTGTTAGGCAAAAGATGCTAAGTGTGAGTAAAGAAAATAAGAAATGCAAACCAATAGGGCCACAGGACAGGGCCTCGAGCTGGCTAGAGCAGGGCCTCAATGTCTAGACGGACTGATAGCAGTGAACAATTGATGAAGGATCGATGATAATCAGGGCCTCAAAGACGGCCTTTTGTGGTTAATGATGAGCAATAAATGAAGAACAATGATGAATAATGAATGAACAATGAAAGAATAAGCAATAAATATAAAGAACAATTGTGCTAGCGAAGAACATAGAATATTGTGTTGTATTCAATATGTTGTGTAATTATCCGAATGTTTTACAAGATGACAAGGGTCCCCTTTATATAGGAGGGGGGATCCCAACATAGTACATGTCTAATAGTGAAGGGGAAAGGCTATTGGTACAGCTGTATAATAGCTCAATACTGATTTGTCCCATCCTTGCAGGCCCTGTTAGTTCTAATCACGTGCCCTTGGGAATCTTTCCGCCTTTCTATGATGATCGTCAATTTTCATGCTGCCTCGAGGCATGCTATGATGACTCTTCGGTATCCTCCCATCCCCGAGGCGAATGCTTTGGGGACGAGCCCCGTGCTCCGAGCCTATCGAGGCCGGGCTCAAAATTCCCTAGAAGCCTCGAAATCGGCCTTCCTTGATTTTGACCGTGTACAGATAGTCCTCACATTCCTTGGAATGAAATAACAAGGAACAATTTGAATTCTTCAATGCCTCTATTTTGTGTTGAACTCCATTCTTCTTCCATTTGTGAAAAATCCAAGTGTACGACTCTAACGGTTGGTCCGAGCGCCGAAATATAATGATAATAAACCTTTAGGTTTTTATTTGATCAATATATGATGCTTTTTAAAGTCCTTTGCTATTCCTTGGACTAAGCTCGGATTGATTTGATGCGAACTTAGGTCACCGAGATTTCTGAGTCCGAGTTGAGTGAGAGCTATGTCTCGATTCTCGAAAGACAGCTAGCCCTTTTGGGCTTTATTGGTGGCCCTCGGGCGAGAATTCTCTCGAACTTCAAGTAACCTTTGGATTCAGCAGTTTGGTGAACGTTCGCTCGATCATAAAAATGAGGATAGCCCTAAGGCCTTTGCAAATAGTCCTTGAGTGAGAGCCTGTTCGAACTCGGGTAGCCCTGATTTGAGTGACAATTTGTTTGAAAAAGATAGCCCTAAGGCTTCATACATAGTCCCGGAGTGAGAACTAGCCCGAACTCGAGTAGCCCTTGGGCTTAAAATAATTGAGAGAGCATTCACTCGAACTTGAGATGAAGATAGCCCTGAGGCTTTGTTAATAGTCCCTGAGTGAGAACTAGTTCGAACTCGAGTAGCCCTTGGGCTTAAAATGATCGAGAGAGCATTTGCTCAAACTTGAGATGAAGATAGCCCTGATGCTTTGTTAATAGTTCCTGAATGAGAACCTGCTCGAACTCGGGTAGCCCTTAGGCTAAATAATCGAGTGAGTGTTCGCTTGAACTCGAGAGAAAGATAGCCTTAAGGCTTTACAAATAGTCCCCGAGTGAGAACCTACTCGAACTCGGGTAGCCCTTGGGCTAAATAATTGAGTGAGCGTTCGCTTGAACTCGAGAGAAAGATAGCCCTGAGGCTTTATAAATAGTCCTCGAGTGAGAACCTGCTCGAACTTGGGTAGCCCTTGGGCTAAATAATCGAGTGAGCGTTCGCTCAAACTCGAGAGAAAAATAGCCTGAGGCTTTATAAATAGTCCCCGAGTGAGAACCTGCTCGAACTTGGGTAGCCCTTGAGCTAAATTTCGCTCGAACTTGAGAGAAAAATAGCCCTGAGGCTTTATAAATTGTCCCCGAGTGAGAACCTACTCGAACTCGGGTAGCCCTTGGGCTAACTAATCGAGTGAGCGTTCGCTCGAACTCGAGAGAAAGATAGCCCTGGGGCTTTATAAATAGTCCCCGAGTGAGAATCTGCTCGAACTCGGGTAGCCCTTGGGCTAAATAGTCAAATTTTGACTCGGGCTCATTGACCCGTAGGTTTTCAACATATTGGCCCTTAGGCTCTTTAGACTGGTCCTTAGGCTCTTACGCATTGGCCCTTAGGCTCTTATGCATTGGCCCTTAGGCTCTTACGCGTTGGCCCTTATGCGCTTTTTAGATTGGGTCGATGCGACCTCTGATATGGCTATAGTTTTTTCCTCATTTTGGCTAAAGACTTTTGAAGTTTTGATTATGCCTTGGCATGTTTTATATTCGTCCGACTCTTCGACGGCTCAGACAAGAACCTCGATTATGAGTAGATATGTGACCATAGATGAGTACCCCGGGAGGCTCGCTCGAAGGTTGAGTTTTTGAAACCTTTACATCGAAGGCTGATTGTTTTCGAAGCATTTTTATTGTTTGGAGCTGATATTATCGAAGCTCCTTTTCTTATGCCAAGGGTAGCCTAATTAACCGGTTCTTTTCGAAGTGTTTTCAAAGTATTTGGAGGCCTTTAGTTTTATGGCAGCAGTCGGACGTCTCCGAGCTGCGTTAATTTGGCTGGAGCTTTTTGATACGACTGTAGTCGGTAGTCCCCGGGTGGGATAACCTCGGCGTCTATATCGAGGGTATGCCTTTTTAAGGGTCTTACAAGTTCGATATATAGCCTCGGTCTTGATATCAGGGTTATACCTTTTTAAGGTCTTATAAGTTTTGGCATGCCTTGTTGAGGTCTTACAGATTTGGTGTTGCCTCACTAAGGTCTTACGAGCTTGAAATTGCCTTATTGAGGTCTTACAAATTCGAGTTTTCGATGGCTTCGACGAGCTGACTGTCGATGACAGTCCCCGAGTGTTCGAGGATTTTGGTCCCTTGAGCAGTTTTTGCGTGAAAGTAGTAAACTTCTTTGAGACACAAAGTGCTTTGATAAGCAAAAGGCTTCCTCAATTACTTGCTATACGCGTACATATTTTTTGCCTTTAGAGGCCCAATTATTCTACATGGACACGGTTCATTCGACCGTTTGGCCCAATACAACATTCTCCAATCGAGGTTCTCCTAGGCATAGTTTGATTTTTCCGAGGGGTGACCTCCTGGAGTGATGCCCCGCAGTATTTGAGGTTGATTGAAGAGAAACCTTGAATACTTGATGAGTTCTCCTTAGGTAGCATATGAATGTTGCCTTCTTAAAAACCTCGCTGGTAAAGCCCGTTCGGGGTAAAACCCGGTCCAAGGAAAAAAGAGCGCAACACATGCTTTAAAACCCAAGGTCTTTGATCTGGAGGGTGCTTCAATTCCTTTGAATTGAGTACCTGCAATAGGTTAGTGTAAAACGTGAATGAAAAAAGGGGGGAGGGTTGTACCTTATCAATGATAGCGTTTGAGCCCCGATACGTTTTAATTTCTTGAAAGTTGCTCGCCTTTCATGGTGCCGAGTTTGTAGGAACCTTTGCCTACTACTCTGAGGATGCGGTACAGTCCTTCCCAGCTCGGGCCTAGTTTCCCTTCATTTGGGTTTTGAGTGTTGAGGGTGACTTTCCTTAGGACTAGGTCCCCGACTCCGAAGTATCGGAGGTTTGTTCTCTTGTTATAATATCTCTCGATCCTCTGCTCTTGGGCGGCCATTCGGACTAGTGCAGTCTCTCGCTTTTCATCTAGTAGTTCGAGGGCTGTAGTCATGGCCTTGCAACTCAAGTCCTCGGCGGCATGTCGGAATCTGGCGCTTGGCTCTCTGACCTCGACTAGTATTAGAGCCTCGGAATCGTATACCAAAGAGAACGGCGTCCCTTCTGTGCTTGACCTCGAAGTTATTCGGTATGCCCACAGTGCTTCGGGCAATACCTCTCTCCATTTTCCCTTCGCATTTCCTAACCTCTTTTTCATGTTTAGGATGATGGTCTTGTTTGTGGACTCGGCCTGTCCATTTGCTCATGGGTGATAGGGCGTTGACAGGACTCTCTTGACCTTATGGTTTTCGAGGAATTTTGTTATTTTGCTGCCTAGGAACTGCTTCCCGTTATCATATGCAATCTCGAAGGGGTTCCCGAATCGGCATATGATGTGGCCAGATGAAGTCAATGACTTCTTTTTCTCTTGTCTTCTCCAAGGCATGTGCTTCCACCCATTTCGAGAAATAGTCAGTTATAAACAGAATTAATCTAGCTTTACCTGGCGTCGTTGGTAGGGGGTCGATGATGTCCATCCCCTATTTCATGAATGGCCATGGTGATAAGACTGAATGTAGTTGTTTATCGGGTTGGTGAATCATTGGCGCAAACCTTTAGCATTTGTCACACCTTCGAACAAATTCTTTGGTGCCCTTCTCCATGTTGTCCCAATAGTAGCCTACTCTGATCACCTTTCGAACCAGAGAGTCGGCGCCAGAATAGTTTCCACAAGTGCCTTTGTGAATTTCCCGAAGTACATAATCGGTGTCCCCTGGTCCCAAGCATACTGCTAGAGGTCCATCGAAGGTCCTTCTGTGTAGTGTTCCATTCTCGTCGAGTGAAAATCGAGCTGCTTTGGCTCGAAGGGAACTTGATATTTTTGGGTCTACGGGCAGCTTCCCATTTCTCAAATAGTTGAAGTATTTATTCTTCCAATCCCATGTTAGACTCGTTGAGTTGATCTCGGCGTGGCCTTCTTCAATCACCGATTTGGGAGTATGTCATCTTCTTCGACGGACGATCCCAGGTTTGCGAGTGCATCAGCCTTGCTGTTCTGATCTCGAGGAATGTGGACCAGAGTCCATTCTTTGAAGCGATGCAATGTGACTTGAAGTTTGTCCAAGTATCTTTGCATCCTGTCTTCTCGAACCTCGAAGCTCCCATTTATCTGGTTGACTACTAGAAGGGAGTCGCATTTGCTTCGACGACTTCTGCTCCTAGACCTTTGGTCAGCTCGAGACCTGCAACCATAGCCTCATACCCGGCCTCGTTGTTAGTTAATTTCGAAGTTTTCATAGATTGCCTAATCATGCCGCCCGTAGGTGATTTCAGAATGATGCCGAGCCCGGGCCCTTTCGCGTTCGAGGCACCGTCGGTGAATAGGGTCCATACCCCTGATGACATGCCCGCTTCTTAGCAAGAGTTCTTTCTCTACCTCGGTCACGAGGGCAGGCGTAAAATCAGCCATGAAGTCTGCCAAAATTTGGGACGTGATAGCCGTCCGAGGTTGATACTCGATATCATACCCTCCGAGCTTGATGGCTCGTTTGGCCAATCCGCCTGATAGTTCAGGATTGTGCAAGATGTTTCGAAGAGGGTACATTGTTAAAACACATATACTATGGCATCGAAAATAAGGTTTTAATTTCCGAGATGCACTTACTAATGCAAGAGCTAGTTTTTCTAAGTGGGGATACTTGGTTTCAGCATCTCCTAGAGTCCGACTTACGTAATAAACGGGGAATTGTGTACCTTGTTCTTCCCGAACCAACACACCACTTACCGCTACCTCAAATAAAGCCAGATATAAGTACAACGTTTCATCTTCTTTCAGGGTATGGAGCAAAGGCGGGCTCGAGAGATACCGTTTCAGCTCCTCTAAAGCGTGCTGACATTCCTGAGTCCATTCAAAGCTGTTTTTCTTTTTGAGCAAGGAGAAAAAATGATGACTCCGATCTGGCAACCTTGAGATGAACCGGCCTAAGGACGCTATCCGCCCGGTCAGCCGTTGTACGGCCTTCACATTGTTCAGCACTGTCATTTCTTCAATGGCCTTGATTTTGTCAGGGTTAATATCAATCCCCCTTTTCGACACCATGAAGCCTAAAACTTTACCCGATCCTACTCCGAAGGCACATTTCTCGGGGTTGAGCTTCATGTTGTAACTTCTAAGGATATCGAACGTTTCCTGCAAATGAGTCAAATGGTCCTTTGCGCGCAGGGACTTAACTAGAATGTCATCAATGTAAACCTCCATAGATTGGCCTATTTGATGTTCGAACATCTTATTAACTAGGCGTTGGTACGTAGCACCTGCATTTTTTAGTCCGAAGGGCATTACGTTATAGAAGTATGTACCATACTTCGTGATGAACGAAGTCTTTTCCCTATCTTCTGGGTTCATTTGAATTTGATTATACCCAGAATAGGCATCGAGAAAAGTGAGGATTTCGTGGCCGGCCGTGGGATCGATCAAGAGATCGATGTTGGGAAATGTGAATGAGTTTTGGGGCACGCTTTATTCAAGTCTTTATAATCTACGCACATTCTTAATTTATTTTCTTTTTTGGGGACCACTACATTATTAGCCAACCATTCGGGGTATTTTACCTCCCTAATCGATCCTATTTTGAGGAGTTTTGTTACCTCGTCTTTGACGAACGCGTGTTTTACCTCGGATTGAGGCCTATTTTTTTGCTTCACTGGTTTGAACTTGGGATCGACGCTTAGTCAATGGGTGGCTATTTCTAGTGGGATCCCTGTCATGTCTAAATGGGACCAAGTAAAGCTATCAATGTTGTCAACAAGAAATTGGATGAGTTTTTTCCTGAGCTCGGGGGTCAATCCCTTTCCTAGGTATACCTTTTGATCTAGAAAATGCTTGATCAAGATGGCCTGTTCGAGTTCTTCGACCGTTGATTTTCGTTGCATCCGATTCCTCGGGGGCGATGAAGGTCCGAGGAGTGAGGAAGTCTTCTTTGTTGTCTTCGTTCAAATGCTCATAGACCACCTGTTCCTTGGGGGTCGGCCTGTTTCCTGTCTCGTCCTGGTCGGGGGGAGTCGATGTAGGTGCCACGTCGTTTACCGCAAACATCTCCTTTGCTACATGTTGTTCTCCTTGCACTGTTTTAATACCGTCTTTTGTTGGGAATTTCATTATCTGGTGAAGAGTTGATGGTACCGCTCTCATGTTGTGTATCCACGGTCTTCCAAGCAAAACATTGTACCCCATGTCACCTTCAATGATATGAAACTTGGTGTCCTGAACTGTACCAGACACAGTGATTGGGAGGATGACTTCCCCCTTCGTTGTCTTGCTTGCCATGTTAAATCCATGGAGGATTCGAGAGGTGGGTGCGATTTGGTCGAGCAATCCGAGTTGCTCCACCACCTTCGACCTGATTACGTTAGCCGAGCTACCTTGATCCATGAGCACACATTTAATTTGAACGTTATTCCAATGAAAAGAAATTACCAGTGCATCATTAAGTGGTAGGGACAAGGGCTCGATGTCTTCTTCTCTAAATGCAAGGTTGTCCTCGAGTATGTAATTTCGAGTTTGCCTTTCCGTTGCGATGGGCATTTTGGCCCATTTGAACATGGGTCCCTGTGGGACGTTGGTTCCTCCAACAAACATGTGAATGATGTGCTAAAGTACTTCTGGTCCATTCTTTCCGTTTGCCTCTCTTTCTCGAAAACGGACTTTGGCTCGATTGCTGAGGAATTCTCGAAGGTGCCCTTCATTAATCGGCCGGGTCACCTCTTCTCGGAGTTGTATACAATCCTCGGTCTTATGACCATGAATGCCATGGTGTTCGTACATCAAGTTAGGGTTCCTTCGGGAAGGATCTGACTGCGCGAGTTTTGGCCATCTAGTATCCCTGATTCTACCCATGGCTGATACGGTGTCCGAGACATCGATGTTGAAGTTGTATTCTGACAATCGGGGTGCCTCCATTAGCCTCGAATGCCTGTCAAATCTGGGATGACCCGTTGTTACTCGATCTCTCCGGTGCCCGCTCGACTTGAGGAGCCGTTTTCGGTGCTGCTGTGCTCGAAATTTTTTGGTGACTTTGCAGCTAGGCAATAGCCACTTGTTGTGCTTGCAACATTTCAAAAATGACTTGAAGATTAACACTTCTTTCCTCACCGCGCACACTTCCGTCGGTAGGAGAGCTTACGTCGACATGCACAGCGTTCCGTGAGCTCACGTTGATGGGATTTGTGCTGGTGCCTCCCCTGGGTTTTCCAGTGGTACACCGGCATCTGCTGGTGCTACCCTTAGGTTTTGCGGTGGCATACCGGCGTATGCACCGCTTCCTCCCTGAAGCCCAATACCGTTGTTTTCGCGTGCATTTGCTGAGTTAGACATTTTGACCTGAAATCAGAGATTCTTGGACAAGAGAAAGTGTGAATAATAACTTGTGTTTTCAGAAAACTAGCACCAAAACAATCACTATTATTTTTGGCCCCACGGTGGGTGCCAAACTGTTTACCTTGAAAATGGTAACTACAATTATATTTGATTTTATGGTTCTAAAAAATACGTGATTTATCTCAATACTTGTTGTTAGGCAAAAGATGTTAAGTGTGAGTAAAGAAAATAAGAAATGCAAACCAATAGGGCCACATGACAGGGCCTCGAGCTGGCTAGAGCGGAGCCTCGAGGTCTAGACGGACTGATAGCAGTGAACAATTGATGAAGTATTGATGATAATCAGGACCTCAAAGACGGCCTTTTGTGGTTAATGATAAGCATTAAATGAAGAACAATAATGAATAATGAATGAACAATGAAAGAATAAGCAATAAATGTAAAGAACAATTGTGCTAGCGAAGAACAGAGAATATTGTATTGTATTCAATATGTTGTGTAATAATTCGAATGCTTTACAAGATGATAAGTGTCCCCTTTATATAGGAGGGGGGATCCCAACATAGTACATGTCTAATAGTGAAGGGGAAAGGCTATTGGTACAGCTATATAATAGCTCAGTACTGATTTGTCCCATCCATGCAGGCCTTGCCATTTCTGATCATGTGCCCTTAGGAATCTTTTTGCCTTTCTATGATGATCGTCGATTTTCATGCTGCCTCGAGGCATGCTATGATGAGTCTTCGGTATCCCCCCTTCTCCCCGAGGCGAATGCTTTGGGGATGAGCCATGGTCCGTGCTCCGAGCCTATCGAGGCCGGGCTCGAAATTCCCTAGAAGCCTCGAAATCGGCCTTCCTTGATTTTGACCGTATACATTTTTGAGGTTTTGAATGAGATTTTGTTGTCGGATTTGAGTAAATTTTCTATGTATGGACTCGTGAGTGAATTGATTTTCTAGTTTTGTGATTTTTATTGGATTTCGAGACATGGGCCCAGGGGTCAGGTTTGGCCAATTTTAGGATTTTTGAGTTAATTTGATAATTTTCGCATTGGCCTTGTTCCTTTAGCGTGTATTCATGATAACAAACTGATTTTGATTAGAGACGGAGTATTTGGAGGCCGAATCGAGAGGCAAGGGTATCGCGGGCTAGAGTTTGGCTTGGTTTGAGGTAAGTAACGTTTCCAAACTCGGTGCTGAGGGTTCGAAACCCCGAACTATCTGTTTTATGATTACTATTGAGGTGACGCAAATGCCAAGTGACGGGCATGTGGGTGTGCACCGTGAGAATTGCGGCCTAGATCATTCCATAGCACCGCTTAGTAACTCTTTCTTGTTGGTATCCATGTTTCTATCATGTGATTAAGTAAAACATGCTAGATATCCTGTTAGGGCTTCACGCCGATACTGTTGAGACCTGAGTGGTTGTTTCTTGCTTTCATCTCATTACATTCATTGATATTCTGTACTCAGTCTTGCTCATGCATATCATATCATGTCTTGGTCTCAGTTATTATTATTTGGCACATCATATCATTGTTTCAGGCTAGTTCCATGACATTGTGAGCCTGTGTGTGTGAGACTGGAGAGTGATGACTGAGTGAGGCCGAGAGCCTGATTGTGAGTGACAGTTATGGGATCGGGCTGCATGCTGCAGTAGTTATGTTGATGATTATGATAGATCTTGGGCTGTAGGAGCCCGTTCGGAGTCTTTAACACACCCCAGTGAGCGCCATTGATTATATTCAGGGATGGATCTTCCCTTAGTATGGAGATGGATCTTCTCCATGAGGCTTGTTGGCCTGTTCTTCGGTACTGGATGAATGTTGCCAATGATGTGTATATATTCCGAGATGGATCTTCCCGGAGCCTTTGTGAGCCATATGCAGTACCGAGTGGTTGTGAGGTTGTTATTTTTATAATCCGGAGATGGATCTTCTCCATTGGCTGTAATGGCCTTCCTCAGTACTGAATGACTGCTTTCAGAGATGTGTATATTCCCAGATGGATCTTCCCTGGGCCATATGAGCCATATACAATGTTGAGTGGACGAGCATTTGAGATTGTGGGCACACGAGACACACAACATGGTGCATTTCATACAGCATGTGCATTGGCATGTAGACGTAGCAGAGTTACACATCCTTACCCTGTATATATCTGCTCTATTTTACTGTTCAAGCTGTTTATTTAACTGAAAGCATCCCTACGTTTCTGTACATTATTTCTGTTACCTTTGATGAGGTTGAGTTCGTCACTACCTATCAGTCCAAAGGTTGGACTTGTTACTTACTGAGTTGGTGTACTCATGTTACCCCCTGCACCTTGTGTGCAGATTCAGACACTTTTGGATCCAGTGGCAGTTGTTGTTCGAGGCTTCTGGCTTAGGAGATTGTTGAGGTATCTGCACGGCTTTCGCATGCCTTGGCTCTCCACCTTACTTACCAGTTGTATTTCAGCTATTCCCTTAGACATTATATGAGACTATGTATTTTCTGTAGACGCTCATGCACTCAGTGACACCCCGATTTTGGGCTAGATTGTATCTATTCTTGGAATTTCTTATATTTCAAATAGTTCTTTGACTGTTAAAAGCTTCCGTAAATGTTTTCAAATTTATTATTATCGTATTGATTGTTGAGTTGAGGCTAGCCTAGTTTCACGATAGGCGCCATCACGACGGGTCGGGTTTTGGGTCGTGATAAGTTGGTATTAGAGGCTAGGTTACATAGGTCTCACGAGTCATGAGCGGGTTTAGTAGAGTCTCGCGAATCGGTATGGAGGCGTCTGTACTTATCTTTGAGAGGCTGCAGAACCTTTAGGAAATCCCACAATCTTGAATTCTTATTGTGCGACATTGATTCAGCTTGAAATGTAACTCTTTGAATTCCTTCCACGCGTTTGTATGCGCGTATTAGCGCTTGGTATCAGTTGTGCATCGATGGCTAGTGATTCCCCGATCGAAGGGCGAGATTTGATTTCTGTGTGTTGATGTTGGGCCAGTCTGGAGGACTTGAGGCCGGGTTTTTGCCTATAGCTTGAGCACTGAGGCGTTGATTGTGTGAGCATTGTGAGCATGTGATTTTTGCCCTAAGCAATTAATTCCAAAGTTTCAATAATTGATTTTCTTTATATTTTTACAGATTTTGTGAATTTTCGTGTTAATTGGTTGCATTTTTATTCATATGAAAATCAAAAAATGTGCATTTGCATTTAGGGATTTAATTTCACAATTTTGGTATTAATTAGTTTTAGACAAATTTAAGAAATTAGCAAAAAAAAAAAAACTGTTACTTTAGCACTTTCAATTGTTAAT
>NW_017673736.1:29842-38897 GCF_001879085.1 Nicotiana attenuata
GTATGTGTGTGTGTATGTGTGGATCGAGTTGTACAATGCAACGAGCCTCATGGCTATATATATTGTATTAGTGAAAAATAGACTCGCCACGTGGGTCTATTAAATGGCGAGCCCCGAGGGCTCGGGTGAGTTTTGGATAGGCCGTGAGTGCATTTTTAACCTTTGTGAAAATCTGGCATTTCAGTTCTGGTATTTTCGCATTTTCGAAGAAGTTCTCGCAAATGCGAGCCCTTGATCGCAAATGCGATAAGGGGGAAATCCTGCATTGGGTCGCAAATGCGACCATCTGGTTCGCAAATGCGACCATCTGGTTCGCAAATGCGAAGGTGGGCCATGTCGCAAATGTGACTTTTTGCTCGCAAATGCGAAGTCTGGGTTTTTCAAGAGGGTTCGCAAATGCGAACCCTGGTTCGCATTTCCCATATTTGGTCGGGGTTCGCAATATTTCTCACATCTGAGGCCTGCATATTTTATACTTAGTCGAATTTTGGACCATTTTTCACCCCACTTTCAAAATTACAACTCCTTAGGCGATTTTTCAAGAATAAGACTTCTTCCAAATCATTTGTAAGTCAAATTTTACTCATTTCTTTCAATCATTAACATCATTTAACATGTTTTCAACTTAAAATCAATGATTTTGATGGGTGAAATTGGGGGTTTTGGGTAGAACCTAGGTTTTTCTAAAATTGGGGATTTGGACCTCAATTTGAGGTCCGATTTCAAAACAAATCATATATTTGGGTTCGTGGGGGAATGGGTAAACGGGTTTTGGTTCGAACCTCGGGTTTTGACCACGTGGGCCCGGGGGCAATTTTGGAATTTTCGGGAAAAACTTGGGGAAATTCATTTTTATGCATTCAAATTGATTCATTTAGTGTTTATTAATGTGATTAAGTAATTTGTGATTAGATATGAGCGAATTGGTGGCAGAATCGAGGGGTAAAGCTATAATTAAGGCTTGAGTTGAATTCAAAGCAATGAGGTAAGTATTTGGTTTAACACTAACTTGAGGGATTAGGAGTTGAGTCATATTTGCTGATTGTTTTGGTGTCGAGTACGACGTATAGGCATGGTGACGAGTATCTATACGTTGGTGTCGAGCATGACCGTGGGTCTTAAATTGATAATTCTTGTGTTCTTAATGGATTCTATGAAAGCTTGATTGATGATTCTCGATACTGCGCAAGGACTTAGTCTATTTCCGTGGACTTTAGTTATGACTGAGTATTGGTATTAATTGTGTCAAGTAGAAGTTGGATAAGATTGGTTATAGCTGACTCTCCCTTGCCGGGAAGTTATTATATTGTTGTTCCCTTGCCGGAAAGTTATTATATTGTTGTTCCCTTGCCGGGAAGTTATTATATTGTTGTTCCTAGCCGGGATTATTTTGTTATGTTGTGTTGGATTGAAATGGGAGCGGGTGGTACGCCTACCACAAGATTGATGAAATGGGAGCGGGTGTACGCCTACCACAGGATTGATGAAATGGGATCGGGTGGTACGCCTACCATAAGATTTTATGAAATGGGAGCGGGTGGTACGCCTACCACGAGTTACAAGAAATGGGATCGGGTTGCACGCCTGCAACAAGACGAGCTGAACATAAAAATTGTCTTTAATTCTTATTGCCGTGTTAGAAGCTAGACTGTACATTTCTCCTTTATTATTCCTGATATTCTATTTATATCTGCTACCCCTGAAGCATGTTCCCTCCCCCAGTTATAATTGTTTATTTCTGTTTGCCTCTTTGTTGTATTGTATATTTATATCTGCACAGGTTTATCTGGAGTCTGGTCCTACCCCCGTCACTACCTCGCCGGGGTTAGGCCAGGCACTTACCAGCACATAGGGTCGGTTGTGCTTATGCTACACTCTGTGCTCTTTTGCATAGATCCAGGTGTCGGAGCGGATTACGGTGTGCAGCAGTAGCCAGGGAGCAGTCCTTCAGTCCATGAGATCCCAGGTAGTCCTGCAGGCGTCCGTAGGCCCGGCATCTCTTTTATCCCCTTTCTGCCCTGTTTCCCTTGTACCGAGACTGAGTTTTATTATTTTGTTGCAGACCTTGTATTTAGCATTCCTAGATGGTCCGTGAAATGTTGTGACACCAGGTGCTGGGTAGAGACTTGTATTGATGGTTAGACGATGTTGCTATATTTTTAGTTCAGACTTCCGCTATCTTTTATTAGTCGCAGTATTTTAAATTGCTTAGGCATCTATAATTTAAATTGTTTAATCATGGGTAAAATGAGTTAGGATGATGTTTGCGACTGTTCTTGGCTTGCCTAGCTTCCACGAGTAGGTGCCATCACGACTCCCGAGGATGGGGATTTCGGGTCGTGACATTTGCGTACACTCTACTCTCCCCAGACCCCACTAGTGGGATTTTACTGGGTATGTTGTTGTTGTTGTTGTAATTTATAGCATACTGTTCCCAAGTTAGCCATAGTTCGGCCCTTCAAGCTCTGTTCGGCTCATTATCCTATCAAGGATCATTCAATAAGAATTCTTTCTTCTTCGTTTTATTTTTATTACATTATCTGTCATTAAATTTATTTTCCACTTCTCTATCACGTTGCATTAACGAAAATTTATATCTTTCGGATTGAATCGGTTGCTTGTGGCCCGTCATATAAAATTATTGCTTTGACCTTGAAAACTATTTTTTGGGTTAATCATATATGCGGATCGGGTTGCACGCCGCAACGAGCTTTATGGCTATACATATGTGGATCAGATTGCACACCGCAACCGGCCTTATGGCTATGTGTGGATCGGGTTGTACGCTGTAGCAGGTATTGTATAGTGCTGAGTGACTGAGTGTGTTGAGTATTGAGCATGATGAGAGAGAATTCAAGACAGTGAGATTGAGTACTCTGAGAGTGTGAGTACATGAGTTCATCACTGAGATACATGGCATTTGACATGTGTACTTGAGATACATGCTTAGAGATGCATTTCCTCCTACTACCCGGTTTGGTGACATTTATGATTTTACCTATATCTTGACATTTAGGCATAGAGATGTATTTTCCTCACGCTATCTGATAATGAAATATCCTATTTATTGTTGAAAGGATTTTTGGAAAAAATCACAGTTTTCAAGCTTACTCATAATTTCTTAGCAATTTCGATAAAGGATTTGGGTTTTCGCTAAGATACTTGAAAAGCATGCCTATTTTCTAGAACTGTGAACGAGCTGAGCAATCTATTTCTGAGATACTTCTTTTATTACTTGCACTATATTGTTATGAACTGTTGTTGGCTATTGGTGTCGGACCCGACCTTTATTCCAGCTTACCTAGCGGGGGTCGGTTGTACTCATGCTACACTTCTGCACCTTGCATGCAGATGTTGGATGCTGATGTTGCTACGTACGGCGGGAGCTGGATTGGAAGTCGTACCTGCGTTCCAATCACAGTTGCCTCTTGTTCTTGGTAGCTTTAGAATTATTAATCTGTTTATGTATTATTCAGACAAATGATGTATTTTTATTTCACACCAGCGTTATAAATTCTAATCTTAGAAGCTCATGATTTGTACTACCAGTCCTTGGGAAAATTCTTGTATTAAACAGTTGTATTATCATTTCTTCTCTTAATAAGTCTTATAAAATTGAATAGTTTCTACTTAGCTTACCTAGCGGGGGTTAGGTTCCATCACAACTAGTTGAATTTTGGGTCGTGACACCGAGAATATCGATCATTGCTTAGAACACATAATAAAATTAAGAAATACTTCAATACAACCATCAAGTATGGTTACAAATCTTTATTTCATAAATTACTTAATATTAAGAGGCATAAAAAATGTAAATTCACAAAAGCGGGAAGACACAGAGTACTCATTATTTGAAACATCAATCTTGGTACACAGAAATATTTGGCCTAGGCTCAAAATCTTCGGCAAAAGACTTTTCTTGTTTAAGACCATCGTCATCATCATGATAACCAGTTGCACCAGGCCTTGGCTCGAAATCTTTCGTAAATAATAAGTTCTCAGCTTCTTTCAGGTTGGCATCGTCGTACACAGACATATTTGTCTTAGGCTCAAAATATTCAGCAAAGGACTTTTCTTGTTTAAGACCAGCATCATCATCATGATAACCAGTTGCACTAGGCCTTGGCTCGAAATCTTTCGTAAATAATGATTTATCAGCTTCTTTCAGCTTGGCATCGTCGTGATAGACAGATAGATCAGTCTTTGGTTCAAAGGCTTCACCTCCAATAGAAGATGATGTGTAACAATCAGTTTTATCTTTGGAGAGAGGAACTGAATGCCGAGGCATAAGATGTTTGATTTCTTCAGGCATTGGCTCATTCATAACAGCTCTCCAGTATTCTCCAGGGTCTTTTCTCGCATAAGTGTTGCTTGTGTACTGGAGAGAGAGAAACCATAAAAAGACTTTCGAATATATACTATATGAACTTCTTTACGTTCGAGTACATAATCTATCTCATCATCATATCATATATCATATATCATATATTATACTAATACTAATATCTATATCTATATTATTATAATAGCATGAATAAAATGTTAATTTACAAAAATAACATTCTAATATTAAGCATAATGACTCACAATAAAAGGATATAATCGAAATATTAGACATTTGTCTTATAATCCTATTAGTTTTAAGGCATAATACTACACGTTAGAAATCCTACGTCTTTAAATTAGAAATCGTAAAACAAACGAACTTGGAATTTCACTTAATCAAGATTCCTTCCTACTCATTTTCATGTAAGGAAAGTAAGATAATAAAAGGAATTTCTCCTAGCCCTTTAGCGACTCAATTTGATTCCTATTTTCATAATTCAATTGAAAAAAATTATAGTCTATTAATCCAGCTTTATCGTTGGTCTACTCATTGATTTACAGTGTAAATATTCAAGAAATTATTGGATTCTTTCAAATATACTTGCAATAAGATTGGTACTTCTCTTTTACTAAAGTTGAATCCATTTGTGGAACAATCAATATCCACACGATAGTTAATCGATCTAATTTAAAACTTGTCCAGTTAAGCGATACATATCTTACAAAAATTGTTAAGTTAAGAAATAAAAACTAAAGAATATGTTGAGTTAAGAAATATATTAAAGAGTAAAAAATTAAGTTACTATTCTTAGGAAGATTGAATATATCTATTTAGTGATCTAATAGAGAAGTCAATGTGATTTGGTAGCTTCTAAAAGGATGATAAAATTACGGAAAATAAAATAGAAGATTGCTAATTCTTCAGGTCGTTAATGCGTCGGGAGAAGGCGGTGCTTATCAGGCATAACTTCCGCCAAGGGAACTCAGTTGTTCACCTTCTAGCTAAAGAACCTTTCAACCAATCCAAATTCAAGAAGACATGTCATAAAGTAGCTAGCTAAGGATCTCGAAAATAAAATGCTCTTTTTGTTAAGTATCTACCGGAAACTATATATAATATGCAAGCCAGCTTTGGAAACTTAAGTGTCTTAAAGGATATTGCTGTGCATTATAATATTTTAGGAATTCCGTATTAATACGTATACTGTTTTCTAAAATAAACCAATGTTAGAAAACTGTTGGATACATATTAAGAAGAATATGTCAAATGACTTTACAAGGATACCCGAGAGTTCATATAATACTCAACTATAATGCACATTGAACAACATTAATTATTTCCAACAAATCATAGGCAAGAGAGCTAGAAAATATCATTTATCTTGATTTGATCATGGTCGAGATGATAATATTGCATAAATATAAAAAAATTATTGAAGAAAAGGTCGTACAAATTTCTGAGAAAGATTTCAATGCACAATTAAAGCTAAATTTTTAAGACTATATTATAAAAAATTGGCTTTGATAAAATGGGATAATTTTTGTAAATGGACCTGGAGGAACAAAATTTTCTTTTATCATGCTATAAATGTCATATCGATCAAGAGACATAATACCATTAGTAACAATAACAAGTGGTGTAGTATCAACAATCTTAATACAAAATCGTACGACTCACTTTAGATTCAAAAAGCCTCTTCAAACAACTCAAACAATCATCACAATAACAGAGTAGTGATGCTAAATTGATAAGAAAAGAAAATTTGATTATTGTGAAGCACCTATGGCGAAGAGATGATCAAAACTTTGGAGTTATAGTGATTATCGATGAACCATTTGGTGAAAAATAATAGTTTTTGGAGGTGATTTTCGTCAAGTACACAGTAATTTCATAACAATGAGAGCACTGACTATAGAAATTTGAGAGAGATAAAAGGTCCAATGATTTCTTCTTCGGGTGGAGAAGAGCATACAATAAAAGACGATTTACTCCTTCTAGAAGAATTAGTTATCAAAGCCCATTGGTGATAGTAGTGGTGAAGATCACTTAATATGAAAAGCTGACATTAGATAAAATGCAAGTTATGAAAATTATATGATAGAAAATGCTATCTTAGCTATCAGAAATTAATATGTAATCAACTAAATGAGATGTTCATTGTCAAGTTCCCTGGTGAAAGCAAAATAATTTTCAGTTTCGACTCAATAGGAGATGTTACCAACAACTACTAAGAGGAAGAGTACTTAAATACTTAATGCCATCAAATTCATTTTTTATATTTGTTACTGCCATATATGTATATAACAGACAAATTAAAGTTGAAATTGATCTTCTATTGCATAAAAGTTGATTTTGACAGCAACAAAAAATGTGTGCATCATACTATCGATAAATTTAGATCCGCAGAATAATTTATAGGTAATGTTACAAAGACGATATTTTGAAATAACATCACACATGTGAAATCATGATGGCCAATATGCTCCCAAACATGTATTTATCCCTAGAATTCAACTCTTGCCTCCAGAAAATAAAGGATATCCCTTGTGTTTTGCAATAACAATAAATAAAGCATCAAACATTAGACGGTATTTACGACACAAGAAATTATATATTTTACTATCAAGAGAGATATCACTATTGACAACAAGAGATTCGACAATGATTGAGTAACCTAAGTGTTAGAAAGGAATATACACAAAATATATCAAATAAAAAAAAAGTCTTAGGTATATCGCATTGCATATTTTTAATCTATAAATACATAATAGTATTATCTAAATAATATGACTAAATTGCCCATTTTTGCAAGTTCAGATGATGTCTAATCATTTTGAATTCACGTAGTATATAATATATATTATTTTCTTATTAATTTAATTTTTTGTTCCTTTATATAGTTAACAGTATTACTAAATTCTAACGTGTCATTATTAACGTGCAACTCACGTTCATAGAAACTAGTCTATACTATATTAAAAGCACGAAGGCTTTTAGCGAAATGTCGTTCGCCTTTTATACCCTTTAAAAATAGATTTTACAATGGACAAATTAGTAAATTAAATTATTCTCCTAATATTTAGGACTTTAAAAATAATTAAAATTTTTGTTATTAAGTCTTTCCTTATTAAACTAAGTATGAAGTCCTAAAATTAAGGATTTTAAAATCGTGAATCACTTTCTTATTTGAATTATGTAATATAATTATAATGTTTTCCATGTTATTTTTGCTTTTGAAATCAACTAACGAGTGAATTTAAAGTTTGTAAAAGATCCAGAGACTCAACGCCATACTAACATGAGTCCGTACCATTTTCTTTTACCCTTTGATACATAAATATAGAGTAGTAAGACGTCCAAATGAAAAATAAAAGTTTCTTACTATTTTCAGAATATTTTATATAAACAAATATACATATATCATATATGCTAAAAAAAGATAACATAATGTATGTCACTTGTTTTTTTATTTATAAATTAGCAATTAACGAAGGTGTTTAGATAGTTTTCAAACGTGATGAATGCTATATGAACAATAAAAGAAAACGAATAACTAACATTATTTTAACAATATTTAGGACTTCAGCATTAATTAAAAAAAATGCTTATTAATTAATCTTCCTTATTTACACTATGTAGAAGGCCCAATATGTAGGACTCTAAATTCAACTAAAATTTAATTTTATATAATTTTTTAATCTTTATTTGACCAACTTTTGTTTGTACTTTAAAAGTGTATTTGGAGTTTAATACGTGGCAGTTAATATTTTCTTTATTCTTAGCCTTTGAGGTGTATGATTATTAGTATCTTTCTCTCCAAATATTACAACAATCACGATACATTAGTAATGCACGTTCGATTTTGCTTTTAGTCTTTTAAGAGTTTTGATCTAATTTTAAGTATAAATTTCTAGAAGTTTCAACTAACATGGAAATATTAATTCAAAATATAAATTAAGCTACAACAATAATATGTAAAATTATAATACAATTAATATTTTAAACTTTAGATAAACTAATATGTGTAAAACTTTGAAATAGCTATAATTAAATTTGTTTTTTTTCTTCCTATTTTGAAAATTATCCTTAGAACTTTTGAAATTTCAAAGTCGTCATTAGAACTCTTGAATATGCCAAAAAGGGAATTTAGACTTAAACTATTATGAATATAGGCAAAAAAAAATTACACAAGAAAAGGTATGGTTAACATATAAACTATTATTTTGATGAACTTTTAATGAACATATAAGAATACCTAAGTTGCGTGGAACAAATTACACATGTTAAAATCATACATAATATGATTCAACAAAGAGATATTAAGTGAGGTATAACAACATAACATATTTGTATCTTATATAATAAGATATCACTAACACCTATAACAACATAACATATTTGTATCTTATATGATAAGATATAACTAACTACAAATACTATATAACTTATTTAACTAAGTAAATTCATCATATTTGCCTTTATAACATATTAAATTTAACTATTATTTCATGCAGAACCATCCATTTTCATAAGTTAAACTGTTAAACAAATATTATGTTAATTGCTATTTTCCAACAATATATTGTTTTTGTATATGTTTTATATTAATTGACGCGATGTACACGTGCAACGCACGTACACTATGACTAGTTATACTAAAAGTGGGAAGCACCCTAAACTTAAATTACGCAAATGCCCATCAAATTTGAGTGACCATCTTGCCTTGCC